>NC_135497.1:207547152-207731312 GCF_052857255.1 Amblyomma americanum | reverse complement strand
AACGCATGTCGCAATAATCATCAGAACCGGTGTCCTATGCGACAAACAAGTGATCTATTCTTTACCCTTCACGTGTGGTGGCTTTTATGTTGGGAAGACAGGCACAAGAGCACGTAAAGACAGTAGACAGTACAGCCTTAACTGGGAACCTTGGTGCCCACTGTCGCGTTTGTAGCGAGGGAAAATGCCACACGGTTAACGGAGACTGTCAAATTGTAGCCAAGGGCTAATCCATGCTAACGAGGGAGATTATGGAGGCCTTCCATATAGCAAGGCGCCATGATCCATGTGTCAGTAATTTTCAGACTTTTTAACAAAGAAATAAATTGAGTATCCATCTAATAGATAGTGAATCTTACTTTCATGTCACTTGGTGACGTTCTTGTTTGTTCCCCATCATGCCGTGTTTTTTTTTTCATACAGTGATTATTGTACAAACTGACGACCTTTTGTATAAACTAATGAGTTGTAAGTGTTATTTGCGTACGGTTCTTGTGTTCGTCTCTCCTTTCGCGCTGTGACTACCCTTACCATGAACAACTCCCCCGAATTTCTATCCTTGTGAACCAAACGAATGGAGATGTCCAAAGAGGAGAGGACAAGTGCAGCACAGAATGAAAGAAAACTAGTACTCATGCATGCTTGTGCAAATTTTCATTCAGTTTATGTTAGCGTCCGCCAAACTGTCAAAACCTTCACTTACCATAACACAGAGATCATGAAAAATTGTTAGTGTGCAGCACGGAATGCAACAATAAAACAATGCGGGAATGGGTATTCGAGTCAGGGCGCAATAGGTCTTCCTTTTGGTTGTGGCAGTCCAGGCCATATTTCCAGCATTTTGAACCAAAGAGCGCCATGCACTAAACGGAAGGGTGAATACACAAAGTTGAAAGAAAGAAAGCATCCTGTATGCGATGGCGCGCATAATGCCGAATTCATGTATCGTTTCGTTGCTCTGCCTGCACACAAGAGGGATGGAAACCAGGCTTTTCCTTGCTCAGAATTAAGCCACACGCATCGTATACGACCAAACAGGTGAAGGGAAGAGCAAGTGAATATCCGAATTTTATTCTCCACCTCTCCTCAGTTCCGCGAGAGGCGGAATTTTTTGTCCATGTAAACGCCCTTCAGGTTTGTTTGTTTTTCCGCACCGTGGGGCATTGTTGTCTGTGCCGGGGAGTGGGAGCCAAGGGCGGCGAATGCTCACGATCAGTTTCACCACGCACCGATACGGCTGCGTTCCGTCCGTGTCAAGTAGCGCTGTCTGCACCGGCGCCGCAAAGGCATTGTTTGCGTGACATCGTGCGTACCCACAGCTCCGAAGCAGGCTGCCGCTTCCCAGCCTGACTCCGGATCTTATGCGAAGCCGTAGGAAGCAGCTCATCACACCCACCCCAGACGGGGGGCGACGCATTGTTTGTCGTACTCGAAAGCCTGCTCGTATCATGGCCCTCCCCAGCTACAAACTTAGACGTAGCAATCGTGAAGTTCTGCACTTAATTTCACTAAAACAATTAATCAATCAATTAAACCAATCAATCAACTAGTTAATCTCTTTGTATATTTTTGTATAGAAGAACAGAAGGACAGACTCTACCTATCTAAATATATAGTTTATTCACACCAAGGTAAAAAAGCAGGAGGCCAGGAGAATAAGCTCCGATGAGCTTGACAACCTTCTCGGTTCTATAACGTTTTGCATTATAAAAACGGCGTGATTAGCACCCTCAAAACGTAGCTCGGTAAAACAGAAAACAGACACAGACCTGGAGGGGGAAATAAATTTGAATGGTAAAGGAAACAAGATGTAATGTAATGAGGTAATGAGGAGGTAATGTCTGTCAATACAGTTGTATTGAGAGACATGTAGTTTACTTACATTCGGCGCAAATTGTTTTAGTTGCGTAAATTCGACAAGCGTAATGGAGAAAAAAAACAGCCATGACATTCTATACTAAACAAACTAATTAGTTCAGCACACTGCAGAAAGAAATGTTTAAGTCATTCTCTTCAATATTGTTTAAGAGGTGGAAGACAGGACCAAGGATTTGGAGGCCGCAGTTTGTACTCGGTGTGTACACATAGAAAAATCGCCTATCCTGCGAAGGAAATAGGGGTGGTACTTAAGCTATAAGTGCCGCCATCGCGGTGTCATGCCAGAGGGCAAGACACCCCTTGAAGAATGAAGTGCTCACCGTTCGTGCTCTTTCATGGTTGCCTACTCCTTGTGTTTTCTTGTAACGGGCCTGCTGCGGACACATCTCAACTCTGTACGCTGCCATATGCGACCCGAGCCGGGAATTGGATGCAACCGCCGTTTCTTGATGAGCGCCCACAGCTCTGTTGGAAACTAGCGATGTACAGTCACCCCACTGCTATCAGCGCTGGATGCGTGGGATATAGCTTCATTTAAGTTTTGCCGCCTGGCAACGCTTCCCTGGGGTACGACATCGCTTGTAGAATTACGCACTCGCCGTTTGGGCTCTTTCAGGACAGTTACCTGGACGACTCAATATCCCCGAAAACCTCAAATTATTTTCTATTTGTGGCATCGGGCACCAGGGAATGAATGGTTGCATGTTCTCGCGTGCTGCCGAAACCAAGTGGCACTTTGCACTCTCAGCATGCTCCTAGCACTTTCTGGAGACCTGGAATCAAATCCCGGTACTTCTGGTAGCGGTCATGTGAATATTTTTGCAGCTGCACTTGAGACAGTACAAATGAATCTAGCCAAGACGGTATCAGAAATGACCTACGAGCCTTAAAGCAGTGGTGTACGTCGAGCTGAAACAGTTATCTCCCAGGTTCGCGCTGTCAAGGTCGGCATGGTACAAATGAAATAAAGCATTGCTACGCCTTGTACAGAACTGCCCGCGGTTCGATTCTTCAATTATATATGAAATATTAATATGATTAACTTCGGTTGTGCTGTCGCTGAAAACAGACTCGTCTCTCCAACCTACTCTTCACTTGTATTCCTCACGGCCCGTCTGAAACATGGTTCACCTCAGAAAATAAAGTGTTAAAAAAAATTGTTCGGAACACCTTGGCTGCGCGCTTGAAATTTTACAAATTGCGAGAGCCCATCACCTTGGCCGATATCAATCGGACAAATGTGGACCGATTATCGTTAAGTTCACGCTCTTTAAGAACAAACAGCAAATCATATAAAATGGCTACAAGTTTAAAAACATGTACTTTCCGCACGCGAATATTTTTCGTTCCAAATATGCCTGACTAGGAAAAGCTGTTAGAGTTTGCAAAGTCTTAGGGCGGGCCCTGCAACTTTCGCGTTCATAAACAGTACATTAACAATACTGTATACATGTACGACGCTGCTGCGGACACAGTAATACATCGTAACCGACAGCAAAAAAAAAAAAATGTAGAGCTGTTGAAAACGAGGTGAAAAATCATCCCCAGTCTCCGTGCAGCGGCACTGCTCATCCGCGGTTTTCCATATTCACTGGCATCAGTAGCATTTTTCCCCAGCGCACTGAACTCTGCTCATATCCACCAAATAGTAACGCAGACATTCTAGCGGTGAAAGAAACGTGGACGCATCCTGATAAAACAGATCACGGAATCCTACCTGATTCTTGTGATTTTGTTGTTTATCGCAATTACCGGCGTGATAAAAGGGGTGGTGAGCAATGGTTGCCAATAAAAGCATATTTTCTTCTGGGTTAACATTTCATCGCTTTTAGAAATCTTGTGAGTTTGCATCATGCCTTCATCCTTTAAGTGTATACTTTGAATACGTTACCGACTACACGATAGTTCAGGCGCTTTCGTATATAATCTGCATACCAACCTTAGAGATATCAGGATTAGCTCCCCAAAAGCCGACAATTATTTGTTCAGTGATTTAAATTATCGAAATATTAAATGGAGTACTCGAACAGCACCGCCTTAGACTTTTCCTTAATTGACTAGTTCACCAACCTACGCACAGCCTTAATATATCAAATATTGTTCATACGTGAGGGAACAGAAGTGTGAGTGAGTGGTTGTGTGCGTGGACATGAGTGTGAGTGGGTGGGAGTGCGAGCGACCGTGAGTGTGAGTGTTATTGAGCCACCTCTCATGGTGACGAGGTATGCTCGGCAGCATTACCAACTGGTGCTGAGCATGGGAAATGTCTTTTAATGGTGATAAATTCCAATTAACGATTTTTATCCGCAAACGATTAAATTCTATATTCACGTGTTTGCTTAATAACGGTCCAGTCACCCTCGCGTCATCATGTATGTACTTACCTAGGCATTCATTTTTTATTCAACCGACACAGAAAAAGTTACTGCCAAAGCATCCACTACATTAGGCCATTTAAAACGCGACCTTAGGGGTGCACCCACCTCAAATCCACAGCTCGCCTGCCAAAAATTTGTCCGCCCTCAAAATTTGGCCGCTACTTAATTCATTCCCTACAGAGCATACAAGAACGTGCCGCTCGTTTTATTGCCTGCTACTACAGCCGAAATTTTAACGTAACCGACATTAACACATTGCTGTCCCTACCTTCTATAGAATCTCGCAGAATAATCACCATTATTTCCCTCTTCCGCAAAAGGGTTTACAGCAATTATCCTTTCACTCTATCTCTCACACAACCGAGGCGCACCATCTACTGCATAATCACCTCGGTTTCAGACACACTCCGAAAGGAACCACCGCTTTAAACTCATCAGACATGCAATGTGCCACCATTTATTTGAGTTATCTTCCAAACTACATCCTTCACATATCTGACCTCGTTATCTTGGAAAAAAGACTTGCAGCATTTTGTTCTGCAGTGTGCTGCCTCTTTGTTCCCTTTTCCAGTTGGTTGTTCTTTTCACTATGATTCAACAGTGTCCAGTTTGATCCTGTTCTCACTCCAGTTTCTTGTCTTGCATGTTTGTCTTTCCTTTGGGCTTTAATGTCTCCTGAAATCATGCAACCCTGTTCACATGATACTCCAATTAGAGCCTGTGAGGTATCTTATAAATAGATTAGGCAAAGTGCCCATATATAATTCCCACTTTTTTATACCCCTGCATAGGTATATACCCCTACCTTACACAGCGGCATCAGTTTGTTCAGATATCTGAATCTCACTCCACAAAAGTGCCGGTACTTTCAGGAGTTCCCCAGGGCTCAGTCCTTGGGCCGCTTCTCTTCCTTATTTATTTGAACGACCTGTCCTTCAACTCACACATACGCTGTCGGTTCTTCGCCGACGACTGTGTTATATACCATAGTATCACATCAGTCGAAGACCAGACACTCCTAGCCGAATACTTAACAGCAGTTTCCAGCTGGTGTTGTACTTGGCAAATGGGTATAAACAGTTCAAAATGCGGAAAAATGACAGTAACACGAAAGAAACAACCGCTCCAATGCACATACAAAATCAATGGCCTTCCGATCAACTCAGTGACTCAGGTGAAATATCTTGGGGTAACCATGACATCCAACCTGAACTGGAGCGTACACATCCAGTCCATTGTCTCAGCAGCGTCCAAAAAACTTCGATTATTAAAGCACCGCCTAAAGCATTGCACGAGCAAAACTAAACTGACAGCATACACATCACTTGTGCGTCCAGTGCTCGAATACGCCGACGCTGTATGGGATCCGCACACAAAAACGGATATAAAAAATCTTCAATGCGTCCAGAGGAAAGCACTCCGGTTTATTTACCACGCTTATGGTCGGCAGGTCTCGGTGTCTGATTTGCTCAACAGATCTGGGCTTCCCACTCTTGAATCCCGTCGCAAGCAGCACCGACTAAATATGTTGTTCAATATCATACATAATAAAACAAAACTGAATTTTCAGAGTTACATGCAATACAACACAACACGCCCCACCCGTAACAAACACGAAAGGACTATCTTGATGCCACGATGCCGAACAAAGGCATATTCTTGTTCCTTCTTTCCACGCACCATTTCCGAATGGAACCGACTGCCAAGCGATATCACCAACCTGGTATCTTCAGAATCCTTCTTGTCTGCTGTTTCGGCTCATGTATCGCAGTAGCGTGTCTAGTACACAGTGTATTTCGGTTTCCTTGTTTTTTTTTTCTGTTCACTTAGTCTGTTTGACGTCGGATGATTTGCCTGTACTTTTTTTTTTCTTCCCGTTGGTCTTATTGAATTTTGTCCTCGTACTGTAATCGCCCTTTGTCGCTGTTATTTTGTTGTTACCACTTTGTAATTTTTTTCCTTTGTGCACTCCTGCCTTGACCGCCAAAGGGCAGTCGGCAGTATTTATGAAATAAATAAATAAATAAATAGGTAATGGCTTCCAAAGCTCGCACGATGAAGCCGGCCCGCTTGTGCTCAAGTGGGCTTGAAGTGGCACCACTGCTTCTTTTCATGTAGCGGCTGTCCTGGAACATGCATGTCCGTTTCGGCCGAAACCAGGGTGCAGGCGAAGCCACGTGATTCCACCGACAGGGTCTGCAGACGACGTGACAGCAAACGCGCACTCCGCGCGTGGGCGATAACGCGGTCTGTGCTGGAGTGGCCGACGCGGCCATTGAAGCAAACGCGAATGCAGCCCGAGCCAATCGATTGCGTCCCAAGCCGGAGGAGCGTCCACGTCGGCACGCAGATCCATTATCCGCGCGTGGCGAAGGAGCGAGACCCCCTCCTTTTGCAGCGGCGTCACCGCCGGCTCCGGTCCGAGCCCCCACGCTCGGCACGCGCGCTCGCCCCGCGCGGCTTTGTTCGCGAGGAGAGAGAGATGAGGGGGGGGGGGGGGGGGGGGGGGGCTGCTCGAAAGCGCGGGGCGCCAGGTGGCGTCCCCGGCGCGCAGCCCCGAAAACAAAGAGGATGCCCGGGGAAAGAGAGCGGCCTCTCCTGGCAACGTGCTGCTGGAGTGCCTCCGGAGTGCGGGGAAGGGATGACGTCACGGGCGTCGTCGGTCGAAGCGGGCCAGCTGTTGTCGCTCGGGGCCCCCACGCATCCTCCCCCGCATCCCGTCTGCCGCAGCTCCATCCTCCGCATCCTCTGGCGCCTGCCCTCCCTGGGCCGGCGGCTTTCCCGCGCGGCAGCGCGCGGCCGCCTGGGAGGGCCTCTCCACTCGTGCGTCGAGGGACGTTCTCGAGGGGCTCGCGGCAGCGGCGCAACCTGTTCTCGCCTGCTTTGCTGCGCGTCCCGATTATAACTTGGCCAGTATTTTCCGCTGAACCGCGAGCCGAGTTCAAAAGGTGTGCATGAATGAGAGTTAGTTTATGATAGCTTTCTGCTGAATATACGCCGCCTTCACGATTCGCCAAACTATTTAGAAGCGAGCGCAATATCTAAAAGCTGCTCTGGAGGGATAAACGTAATATAGGCGGTGCAGTGGAGATCTCATGAGATTTCCTGCGCCAAGTTTCTCTTGGCGCATAACACAAGAGCTCCTTCTCTATTTAATTCTTCTTTTCCAGAGGCAGCACACAAAGGCTGACCAGTATTAAAATGCTATTCGCTCCATAGGCCCCTTGCATTGACGCTTTCGTCACAAAGGCCATAACGCTCGACCGGGTAGGGGACCATAATACGGAGATTGAGGTTACGTGGTTCTTCTAAACATAGCGCCTACCGAATACATTGAGATGATATCTTGCAGTTATGTGAGAGAGCATGCTAACACCATACCTTTCATCAACCTCACCTCATCGACCACTTACAAATGACATAGAAATTCTGGGCTGTAGTTAACAGGAGCTACAAACGTTGGCATTTATTGCCCAGGCTTCGTTTCCTTATTTGGACTGCCCGATCGAGACTTTACATTTCATCAGATTCAGAAACGTCTAATAATAATAATAATAATAATAATAATAATAATAATAATAATAATAATAATAATAATAATAATAATAATAATTGGTTTTGGGGGAGAGCAAATGGCGCAGTATCTGTCTCACATACCGGCGGACACCTGAACCGCGCCGTAAGGGAATGGGATAAAGGAGGGAGTGCAAGAAGAAAGGAAGAAAGATATGCCGTAGTGGAGGGCTCCGGAATAATTTCGACCACTTGGGGATCTTTAACGTGCACTGAAATCGCAGAGCACACGGGCGCCTTGGCGTTTTGCCTCCATAAAAACGCAGCCGCCGCGGTCGGGTTCGAACCCGGGAACTCCGGATCAGTAGTCGAGCGCCCTAACCACTGAGCCACCGTGGCGGGTGACCAAAAAACGTCTGCTGTTCACGGTTTTATTCGAAGATCCCATTTCTCTCCCTATAGACCACGCTTTTCATTCTTTCATGGCGTCACCAAGTGCGGCAGCTGAAGCGTATTCCGTGGATGTTTGCACTCGAGATGCGCATTATTCCCTTCGCACTGTTAGCGCTGCTACGTCTGCTGCACCTTAGCATAGTTCATCTAGAGTCGTAACATAAATGCTGATGCAAAAAAGCGAAAAACGAGAATGCAGAAAATTGCCCCTTACGGAGTGCTGCCGCTGGTTAGTTCTTTCCGTCTTTGCCCTTACATTGCACTTCTATTGTTATACACCGGCTCGTAAGCAGCCAGCTTCCTGCTCCTGATTTAACGTGTCAAGTTATTCATTTCACTATACCTTTGTGCCTCCCTCCTTCACAGCGCTATTTTGTAAACAGGTTGTACAACCAGCGATTTTAAGTGATACCCTTTCTAGCTTAATTTTTCCCTTCCTCACCGCCCGAGAAGCGAATGGGCGTTTTTCATTTTTATTATTCCCTCTCTCTTTGACCAATAGGTTAGCCATCCGGATTATAGATCTTATATTGAAGCAATCACTCTCTCGTCCTCTCCCTGGATGATTTGATTTCAGTGCTACAAGGATGACTTAGCCAAGGAGTGCCGTGTCTAACGCGCTTGTTCTGCTCGAGGTGGTGTCCAAGTCTCATTCTATAAACCTTCTAGCCCAGAGAAGCCAATCATCAGGCCAGGAGAAAGCTTATGGATCGAACGAAGTACTTCCTGCGTACAAAGAAAATGCTCAAGTCGTCCCATGTTTTTTCCTTATTCCATCTTTCTTCTCGTCTCCTTGTCCTTAATTCCCAGGCCTTTTTTTTTTTGTTTCCATCACCGGGCATTGCTGTTCTTGTTTTTTTGTCACTTTGTAAAGAAAATATTACCTTCCATAGCCATCTACCTAACTACTATTTTCTCTGCTGTCTTTGTGCTAAATGACTTAGGGTGGTGCACTTGTGACATTACGGCTTTGAAATATTGTGAGTCACGGTTGTAGTTAAATTCAGAGTACGTTGGTGATGTTTACCAACGCTCTGCAGGCCTTTTATAAAATGTCAACGTGGGATTTGAATGCTGTTTAAGTATTTACGCGTGGCGGCAAAGTACAAAGGTGAAATTCGTATTGAGAATGAGAGATATGGTTTCTCTAAACGCCTAACGGGCTTGAAATACGTATCTTTTTGCAGTCACGATCGTCGACGAAAGAACACACGCACTCTATGACAAAACTTTTGCCACAATGACACGTACATGTATTCTTACTTCCCCGTCGTGGTCACAGAATGAAATGCCCCGATCCTTCAATTATTACTGCAGACTCATTATCCCAATTCAGTTCACGGATAGTATTCATATCAAGCAATCACAAATGCAGTCTTGTTTATACATTAAAAGCTTCTCAACACTTCAATGGATTGTTAATTCATCGTGAAGGTAGTTTATTTTATTATCGTGCCCATTTGCTGTTATTCTGTTGGCGTTCTCATTTTGATGTTACATCTGAGTCCTAGATACGTAGTGTCTCTTTAATACGGTTTTTGTTATTTATAACTTGCCTTGTTCTCTTCCGTTTGTATGACTTCCTGACACTTAATTATTGAGTGCATTGTTTGAATTTACTATGTCTTCCATTTTCTTCGCGCACCTGCTATGGTCTCAGATTACACTGGCAGTATTGACAAAATAAGCAATTATTGCAATGGCCAGCTGCAAACTAAACTAAACAATCTCGTGGGTTACCAACGATCTGTTATAAGCAGCTTACGCAGCCACAGCAAACCGTTACCAATGAATTTTTGTGTTCGTTATTCGTTTCGCTGATGGAATCACAGATAGAGAAAAAACCTACAAATTCAGCAATGAACAGCCCAAAGCCGCCCTCCTCTTCTCTGAAAGTAAATGTTTATGTGAAACATCCTTGCTTCGCACGAACACTCAACATATTGCGTTTGCGTATTAACAATTTTCGATGTTACCCTTGAATAACTGTAGTTGGTAGCGTTAATGAACACGATAGTGAAATGTTGCTGCAGATGACTGAAGTATTTATTCTGCTCACACGGCTAAGCACACACGCAACGCAAATGCGTAGCGCAGCAGCTGACACCAAGCCTGCTAGCACGGATATCACCTTCGATCCCGTTGCTTGTCATTGAGTCCGATACAGCAATGTGCGTGAAGCGGCCGTGGTCGGCGGTATGCGACCCCTCAAGACCTGCAAGCAACGCACAACGTGCTAGCAATACTAAAGCAAGACGGCGTCTGTCTGCTTGACCTCCGGTTCATTAGTGCAGCGGGAGAGGTTCTTCCTTCTAACCTCACTCTATATTCTGTCTGTCTATCTGTCACAGTGGGCCATTTATGTAGTGGCCTATTTCTTGACTTCGTTTTCCCTCCCACTTTTAACATTCTTCTCATTCCCATCATCTGTTCCCTCATCGGCGCAGTTCAGGTGTCCACCTAAAGTGAGACAGTTGTTGCGCCTTTCTTTCTAACCTCCTCTTCCTCTCTGTCAATAAAATGGTATGCGGTGGACGGCTGCTATAGCGATCGAGAGTTTTATCCTCATTAGCAAATGCACACTGGCCTTCGGTTGTAAACTCCTTGTCCTCCTTTGCTAGCGTCCCATGCACTAAGGCGGTTGAAAAACGTGTAAGCTGGTTTTATGGCACATTTCCCAGGTTTTATGATATATAATATTAGAAGCAAACGATACGCAGCAGTAAAGCGAGGTGCACGTGGAGGGACGTGCGCTAAGGATAATCGATAAAACTCAGTCTTGCATTTTAACCCTGCCTGTTATATTTATGCGAGCCTGGAGATTAGTAGTTAGCGCCGCCCGGCCGGCAGCATTTAAGAGTCGTGCGCCTCGTCGAACGCTTCCATTATGTTTCATCAAGGCCGGCCATCTCTCAGTATGTAGTTCGGTTTACGACATTAGTTCCCAATGAATATAGGAGCACACAATGCCGGGTAACCTTTCCAAAGGAAGGGCCGATCTTTGCTTTCGGCTTGTTACGTCTCTCGAAGAATTCACAGACAGCTAGAATTAGTGGCAACTTGTTTGAAGAAAAGGTCTTCCGCCTCTTTTTCTTCGACGCCGTTGAGATTTCTCAGGCCGCTTACTAGCTGGCAATGGAGGGTGTTTTCCCGACCTCCATTGGGTAGAGACGTTTTCTCGCCTTCCCCAAAACGATCTCGTCGTTGGAGCGACGCAATCTGTTAAACCCGCTTATGGCCTACAGAGGATAGTCGACCGCCTGTGACACGCCTCGCTAGAATGGGTGGCTCAGCGACGGGAAGCCACATCGACACGTGAAACTCGCTGCAGAATCCAATCGGTCTGCAGCGTCAGTGTTGAGGCACTTTTATTGTCCTTACGATAAAAGACGAGTGGAAGGATAGCTCGAAATCTGGCTTCCCTGGTTGAGGAGAATGAGCCTATGAGATGTTTTCGCGCCGCCACGATGGCGCAGCGGTTATGGTGCTCGGTGACTGACCCGAAAGACGTGGGTTCGACCGCGGCCGCGGCGGTCGCATTTCGATGGAGGCTAAATGCTAGAGAACCGTGTACTATATGCGAAGTCAGTCCACTTTAACGAACCCCAGGTGGTCGAGATTACCAGAAGCCTTGCATTACGGTGTCCCTCGTGCCTGAGTCTCTGGGCATGCGCCCAGCTGGAGAATAAAGGATGATGCCAGCTGCAGGTTTTCCATCTCTACTGGTAGCAAACCAGAATCCGAAATGGGGGCGCTTCACAGATTTCGAATTCTCTTCCTGGCAAAGGACGGCAATCGGATACCGGCCGCAAGTCTCTCCTTGCAGCAGCTAATAGACAGGGATCGAAAACGCTCTCTTGGAGAAAATGTATCCTGTGGCGATTCGTGGACCTTAGAGTGGCGCACGTGTCATCTCTCAATAGTAACGGCAGAACCGTTAGGCCAATGTAAGTTGAGTTATCAATGCATGTCGTTACAGGGTCACGTGAGGATCAATACGTGCCAGAGTTCTCTGCTTGGTGAAGGGTATAGGTCCTGCAGTTCTGGATTGCGCTTCCTGACACGATCCTATAGCCTTTCCGACGTTAGCCTTTAACTAGGTCGAGTTCACAGGACAGCAGTGCATAGCTCGCAGTGATCACTCCGGGCAGCCAATGTCATCCGTCGGAGCCTAAGTTTCTTGCGCACAAGCTGACTCTCTTCCTTGCTACTTATCGGTTGACAGCTGTCAGTATTGCAGTGCTTTGCAGCTATCAGTCTACACTAGATCGATTGCGGATTGTAGTACTTTTAGAAACAGGGGTCCTGATGGGTTCCTTTTTAAATGATTGCGGCAAGATATGTTGCTGATGCACGTAAGATTAAAAGTTGGCCTCTACGTCTATTCCATTCAACTGGTTAACCTTGTTTTTTAATGTGTTAGCGTTAGAACCCAATGCCAGAAAAACCTGCTCCTCCGTACGTCCGCGGAAGCCTCGGTTAGCAGGTGGAAAAGTGGAGAGAGGAAAGTCGCCCCCCTCTGCTTTCAGGGGAGATTAGGAAGAGGGAAAGTAGGAAAGGGAAGACGAAGATAGGGTGGGAGGTGACGGGTGGGCGGAGATGGGGTGCGGCATGTCCAACTGTGATTGCTGGATTGGATTGGGGGGAGTTGAGCGAGGGTATACGGCGTGTTACATGGTGATTGACAGACTGGATCACGCCACCGCTCGCACATTCTGAACAACGTACGTTAGGGGCAGCGGCTTCTCCGTCCGGATTGAACAGTAATGATAACTCATACTCTGCTGCATCAGTCGCCCCCTGTTGATCGTCTATACTTCTTCTTTTTTTTTAATCTCGGAAAAGCTTGAATCATCTCAAGCACGAATGTTTTCACCATTCTCTTAAGCAGCGTCTGGTGTTTTGTGCTTTGCGAAATCTTCTCAGCGCCTTTGCAGAGGTATATTAGTAGATAAAAACGAGTCGAGAAGCAACTCAAGCCATTTCGAGCAGCTACTGATGACAAGAAGGATTTTTTTTCCCCTTGAAAGGGACCTGCGAATTCCGAGCATAGACTGGACGGCGACTTGCTTCGCGGTTCCCAGTGATGTGCTCCAGCACGGGGTGGTGCATTGCGGGATTTTTCTCACGTGCAACAGCTGCAAACTATCTGTTCGACTTTGTTGTCCACCCCAGGCCGCTAGCTTGTCGCAGGAGCGTTCATGCGTACATTTCCAAAATGTGCACAACGCAGGGCCGGCGGCACTCCAGATCACTCCGAAGGGAGGAGGTGCAACAATTTTCTTGCCCCATAGGGTGCACTCTTGCATATGGCGGACATATCGTCACGTTGCAAGCGAAATGGTTGACAAGCTTCAGGCTGTTTCTCATCAAATGATGCCTGCCATATTTAGCCCAAGACGCGTGAGAGAGCAGCTCAGGCAACCTGCACACAGTCTAGCGGTTTCGCTTGCACAGTCTCTAACAACGCATGGAGTGTCAGCGTTGGCTGCCTGAGAGGGAGGGAAGTCGACTGAAATTAGAAAAATTCTCATTTATTCTGGGAAAGAGGCAACCTTCAGCGTAACAAACGCCCCAAGAGAACTGCTTGTATACCGCGGCTTGCAGTGGTACAACATACCAGGCGAAGGTTTCTGTTGAGTGAAAATCTTGAATCTACAGCCGTAGAGCAGTACTCGCGGGGGGAACCCGCCAAGGTGAGACTTGCATGGCGTCGACGACGAGCAGAATTTCCTTCCATACGGCATTCGCGCAGGCGGAGTGAAGCCGATAGTTATTAGCCGAGATACTGTAACTCGACGGACCACCTCCTAAAAGCAAACAGGCGATTTCGATGTCGCCGTTGGCGTCCCACAGGGCACAATCCACAGAGTTGCCAGACGTAGGCCAAGAAAACAATGGTACAGCAAAGAGACCCCCTAACAAGGCAAAAGGACCATCCCTGCCGCCGAAACCAACATCACCGCGGCGGCTCTCGAAAGGGTGACCGTCACATATAGCGTCGGCCACCACAGATAGAAAGATGCATCCCTCGTGTGAGTGCCGCTTAAAGGTAAGGGTAGAATTTTAACTCCGGCCACTATTGCTAGCACTTCATATACGTATGTGGGTTGCTCTCAATAGCCGTCATAAATCTTGGGCCAAATGTAGCTGCAATTTACCGAGCGTCTTTTTCCGCGTGATTCCAAATGAACTCTACACAGTAGTGAGGTATTCATGCGGGGGAGAAAGGCCTCGCTCCTCAGGGACGCGAGCCCATAGCGTGACAAAAACAACAAGCCTTTGAGATGCGACGCGCTGACAACACCCTCCAGCAGAAACCAACACCGCCGTGGCAGTGGGTTCCCTCGCAATTAGCGTTATTAACAATTTCCAGAGGCCTTCACTATGGCGACTCTCATAGTCTTGGTAACTTTTGGACGTTAAAACCCCATAAAGCAAGCCAAACATTTATGGAACTATGTATCCAATTCTGTACATGCGAATTCAGACCTTTCTCTGGGAATGTGAAATGACTAGCAGTGACTGCTTCGTTTGAGACGAATTTAGCAGCCATTGTATCTTAAATAGGAGGCTTCTTTATGTCAACCAGCAAGCCCCGTGAATAATATTTCTCAGAACCGACAGCCCATGGTATAACCTCCTCCGCCAGTTGCATGCAGACAGGTTTTGTCAGCAGTAATGTAATGGGTTTTTTTTCTACGTTTCTAGCACAATGTGCATCTTAATGGCAAATAAACTATATCGATCCTCTCTCTCGACTACCTGTTAAACCAATCCTGATGTTTCGATGTTACAATTTCCAAACATTGGGATATTTTGTGCGAAATTTTGTACGTGTCTGTTGAACAACTGCAATTAGTATTTCCCGTTGAAAAGCAGACTAACTGTCCTTCTTGAGGACATTCGTAGCGCTAAAAAACACACGCCGACGAAGGAGAGAAGCAAACACAGTACACAGTGTTTTCTTCTCTCCCTTGTCCGCTCGTGTCTTGTAACGCTAGGAATAGGTCTGCATAAAGTGTTCAGATGAAAAACTAAAATTTCTCGAGAGAAATTTTTAACCTGCCAACCGTGACAGGCGCCAGCTGGCAGGTGGCGGCTTCACCCGCCGACAGGACGGCCTTTTCACTACCGAAGCATCTAGTGCTATAGGACACTAAAAGAAAGCGGCAAAACATGGCGGCACTTGAAGCACCTTTAGTGGTAGAGGTAGTGGCGTAAGAACGCGCTGCAGGTTGCGGTTGCGGTAGACTGCCCAGCCGAGACCACGTTTATTGCGGTTATGTTGGTCGATCCGGAGCGCCACGGTGGAGTCCGTGCGAACCGAAGGCCCCGCGTTCTGTGTAGTGCGTGCTGGAGCCAGCTCTTCTTCGGCACGTGGCCAACGTTGGTCACGCGGATCGCTACACACCAACAGTGGCGATGGAGGCCGAAATAGTTCTGCAGGAACGAAAAGTGGCTGTACACGGAGGCAGCTCAAAGCCCGAGTGCAGCTTCCCCCATCTTTGACTCGTCCTAGAGAGCGCTACGCATTTTCCGCAGTGCATTTCATGCTTACATCTCCTCCTGACGATGAGATAGACTGGCATATTTTTTTCGCCTAGGGAGTCTGGCAACTTTCTAAACAATTCTCGGCACGGTCCAAGCGGTGGCATAGGAATCGCCTTGTTGCATTTAGGTTGCGGTAAGGGTAAGGTGCGCAAGCCAATACTAAAGGCGTTTTTTCATCGTACTGTGCGAGCCCCTCCGAAGACTGAATAAGCAGCAAGAGCCAAAAGCTGCTGCCTCTTCGTCAGTACACTTTAAGGCTACTGCTTCCTTCCACAGCAGTTATGAACTGGCCCAAGGTGGTGTGTGGCCCTGCATAGGAGTCTGTTGTTGAATCTGAACATCCCAAATACACTTGCCACTTGTCTTTTGGTTAAGCACCATCATGTATTTCCTTGACTTTCTTGCATTGCAGCGGCCGGATCTCCGCTTTGGTCAGTTCGTATATAAACTTTAAATTGTGGCGTCCCGAAGCAACATGTTGGGTACGAGGGACGCCGTAGTGGAGGGCTCCGTATTAGTTCATACCACCTATAGGGTTCTTTAACGTGCTCTGACATCGCACAGCACATGGGCGTTTTTGTGTTTAGCGTCCATTGAAACACGGCAGCCGTGGCCGGGATCGAACCCACAACCTTGGTTTTGTCGGCTCAGTAACCCAGGAACTTGATCGCTACAGCACCTGAGATGCACTTGTCCTTGATTTGACAAAAAAAAAAAAACTCGTCTCGCGCTGTAGCGAGTACAGCAATGAGACTCTTGCGGTATTACTTCTCGTCTCAGCCTCCCTACTGAACATCGTCTATGCAAAGATATATTTTCGGAATTCCTGCCGGAAGTTATTTCATGTACAGTATGACCAGATTTGAAGGTGATCACTTCAGGCTTAACCTGCTGTCCCGATTCAAGTGCCATAACATAGCTCATTTTTGAAAGGTGGCTGAGGGAAACATGCACTTACTAGCCGTTTGGTTCCTTTATCCTGTACGATAATTTTTGTTTAACAGTAAATAACCGTCGCACCATCCAAATTTTTGTACTGTTCAGCCGGAACCACTGCGATAAACTTCAAATGACTTTATACTGTGCATTTGGAATATAGCCGGCGCGAAAGACAATTCAAGAGAAAGTAACGTTACCTTTAACAGACCCCGTTTCGTGTTCACAGTCAGCGGCAACGATGCTGAGTTATTGACCGCGAGCTTTTGACAAGCGCAGTTGAGGCTGGGACTTGAAAACAATAGGAGTCGGATAAGTGAACGGATAGCTGGTCAACTTCCGGCTCCACGTTCATTCTACGCTGACCTGCTTGGTAAATGGTACCCCAATAATCTCGACACTGCCGAATGCTTCTGCTCTCCTGGATGACTGGCACGACAAACAAAGTGGCCCAGTGTGAATGCCGGGCTCGTTGGAATATGCATGCCCCAAGGTCGAGATTGTTGTAAGCTACAAGTGAAAGGAATCTCACATAACACTACCTGAAAATGTTCGATCATAGCGAGACTTAGATAACAATTTACGTCGACCATTTTTGGCACAGTTCTGTGACCTAACAGAACCACGTTACCACATGCACAAGTGTCCAGAAAGGTCTCTAACTGTGAGCGTCACTAGGTGGAGACCAGTTAAATGTCCCAAATGTATGTTAGAAGCCGGGAGGCCTCCCTCTGAATTATACAGCTCCCTCAAGGGCAGACATTGTCTTTCAAAGAAACATGAGGCACCCCTGCCCTCCTGAGAAAAGCAAGACCCACCTCTCCCCGTTGTAATCTCGGCAGTACATTTGATAATGATACAAATCGTCGAAAACCCCACACCAGCAGCTTAGTGGAGACGATGCCAGTCATGTCTTATGCATCTATGCTGTAGTCCTGGCATAACCCGTCTAAATGCGATGTGATACTTAAGCTTCTGCCTGCTTTAGCCTCTCGGTCACACAGGGCTGGTTGGCGGACACATCTAAAATTCCTCGTGAGTTATTTTTTTATAGGATCGCTTTGCATCTTAAGCAACATTTTGGCGGTTCAGCAGACAATGCTTCGTGAACGAGCCTACAACCGCCACATTTTCCAGGAGTACTATGTGCGGAGCCACTCACTGAAAACGTAGGCAAAATCCTGCTTTGCATTTGCTGTACGATATGCCGAGAAATAAGGTTCAAGCTTTCAGAAGGGAGGCTGCGCTCTATAGCTGTTTAAGTGCCGATTTTAAGTCCGTCACTAAAACCACAGTTTGAGTTGGGCAGCACCCAAGTTTTCGCGAGGAAGCCTCAGTGGCAACACTTTCCCTCGTCGTGCAGGACACAACTCGGGCAAGAGGGCCAGACCAGGCTGCATTCAAAACTGTCATGTGAAACACCGTGACACACCGCTACACTACATCCGCAAATCCTCTTCAGAGAGCCAACAGTAACAACGTTAGGATGATGTTTCCATTATCTTACCAAATGCTCCAGCATCAGAGAAGGTATTTCCACCGAAGGTGTACTACTTCGCTTAGCATGAACGCGAGTAATGTTCAAAGAGCAGTCGAGGCTCTCAAATGACTGAGGTGAATTCAATCGCTGCCTTCGTTTTGGAAAATGGAGACCTAGTGCACTAGGAGCGTTAAGCGTCTATTAAGCCAGGGATCCAATGCTATTCCGGAGACATAGGAGAAGAGCTTACCTGGTATTCATCACTCTCGGGCGACCAAGCTGCATATTAACGGTCCTTGCGGAGCGAGAATCCGGAGGGGTGGCGATAGGGACTCATGAAGAACTTTATTCATTCGCAGCGGCATTCGGCGCACCAAGAACTGTCCTTAGGCTCGTTCGCTACACAATTTCCAGACGATCGAACTGTAATGCGGAGGGAGAAATTAGAGATATTTGGTGCATTGCCCGACTTATTACCAGGGATTCGTGGAGTTTGACCATTGAGGTAGGATGATGTCCCTGTTGTTCTCCGGCGATTCTTCAGATTGCCATCAGTCCCAATAATAGAAATCACTCCACAGATCGTCGCCATTGGAGACGGAAAGTGAAGACCGTCACCATGGATGAAAGCGCATCTGGCTTACTTGGTGCGTGGAGGAGCTGCCCAACTGTATCTGCAGACACGCTTTTTAATGTTGCAATGACTGGTCTTCCCGACGTATTGAACAGAGATTGCAGGCCGGTCTGTATGTTAATATGTCTTGGCGGAATCTGCGTTTGGCTACCGGCTACTAACGGAAACGTCTGGCAATGATAGCCCGACAGACCTTTATTAGAGTACAAGATAAGCTTCGAAGTGTGGGATGTACTATATCGGCGAAAAAGTCCGGCTTCGTGTTTTTCCCAGGTATAGAGGATACATGCCCCGCTCGGCCAGCATACCGATTGCAGTATCGATCTTGAAGAGCGCTGGAATTGGAGAGCACTGATAAGCTGCGAAGTTAAATCGCCTGACTGCCCTTACTGCTCGTTCAGGAAAAGCACCCAGCATTGGCCACGAGAATTACTCAGGATCCATTGTGCGACCATCACATACAGCGACATTGGGACATAATCCGGGCACTGAATCCCAAGCTCCACGGTCACAATTTCGACATATTAGCTGCCCCTCCATATTGCATGTTTCAGTGCCAAGCATGCGAAGGGAGGCCAACAAGCGAGAGTAACTTTCCAGGAATTGCGGCAAAGCAGCCGCAGGCGAGAAAATCCGAAGCGGTAACAGGTACTTTTTCAACAGATGGAAGTTTTCTGGCAACAAGTCCTGATCTTGAAGGGCCCCAGTTAAAGTTGACCGAAGGCCGCGCGAAGCCTTCCAACATTTTAAACTCGCTTGTTCTGTCCTGCACCACGAGTTCACGGATCCGCTGATACCTGCCGCGGTGGCTCAGTGGCTATGGCGTCCGCGCTGCTAAGCCCTACAAACAAACAATCCCTGCCGCGGCGGCCGAATTTTTTTTATGCGTGATACGAATATGCCAGTGTGTTGCCCGTTGTCACTACACGATAAAGAACCCCAGGCAGACGAAATCAGTCCCGAGCCGTCCACTACAGTGTCTCCCATAGCCCACGGACATCTTCGGGACATTAAACACCACATACCACCAGAACAGCCTCAAGGGCTATCTCTGGGCATGCACAGGGCGTTTACAAAATAAATCATGGCTGTTACGAGTCCATGACAGCGAGCAGCCAACGCAGAAATTATTGACAGATATTTTGGGGATGTGATTCTGGCTTATATATGCCGGAAATAGGGCTGATTCACACTCGAAGAGTTTTTCAGCGTTGTGTAGAACCAATAATACTGTGTTGTTGAAAAAAAATTGAGCGAGAAGCATCTCAGGTTTGCCACAAATTGAATACATTAATTCATTAATGGACTAGATTTGTAAAGCGCATTAAGTGCCCTGCTTTTAAAACAGTTGATCAGTCCTGAAGCATGGTGAGTGCCTTGCTGTCCTAAAATTTCGAAAGCAAGAAACTTCACACGAACCCATTCTCCAGCGGAACCATGCCATTCAATCGCACAGCCGCAGTGTTTTTCCTCCGATGTCCATCGTCCAGTCACTCGATGGGCTCATTCTCGTTCGATCCCTCATTACCACGTGTGCAGCCCCCTCCGCTTAGGCTGTACAAACTCGCTGCACCATGCATGCAGTTCAAAGAGGGAAGCAATGTAGTATTCGATTCCCTAGCGTCACGCGCGCGCCCTGCACCTCCATGTTCGTTTATCAAAAGTGCAAGCACAGTTCCTGACAAATTCACACGTCATTGGAACAGAAAGATTACGATGATCGTGTTGATAAGTCAATGTGGAAATGCCTACGAGACGACGTTGCGAGTTTGCGGCGCATCCAGGTCGAGCACCTGCTGAATGCGTGTTCGTATCGTGTGAGTGCACTACATTCGTCTAACATGGTGTAGCACACCACAGGAACATTGGTTTCCAGAGGCTTGACATGAGAGATGAGTCCCATTTCAGCGCGAATCGGTCTCCGAAGTTGCCCCACGCGGTGAGGGTTTTTATCAAGGCTGCTGTTATCTAGATGGCAAGCAGCTGACTGCCATTGTTGCTGCAATTTGACAGCGTCCACGAGTTGAGTAGCCCTGAGGTAGCCGCAGAATGCTAGTGCCAAACCGCACTTGTAAACTGCGTGAACCGGCGCTGCATGTTCAAGAGCTACATTGGAAGTTTCCCATATCGAGCGCGGCCACATCGAGGGTAGCCATCGAAAGCTAGGCCTCGCGGCAAAACCTGGGCAGCTAAGTTTCTTCTCATTACGCTCACGTAGGTTTTCACTTACATAAGCGCCAAGAGGGGCATTTATACATCGAGTGCCTCTGCATGCTTGGCCCCGTTCCAACGGGAGGGCGCTCGCATTTTACCCGTGGGACATCAGCAGCAGAGATCCCGCTTCTTTGTCGCATAAAATTATCAGCACTATGCACGTGTTGAGACCTGCAAAAAATACATTTCGGCACCTGCAAGCGTGTTAGAGCAGAATTCGGCCTCGCAAGCGGGGATTAATCTCTGATCCCTTCGTCGCCGAAACGGTCCCTTAGGACGTAGTAACGTTCACCATACCTACCTGTTATCTTACCAGCTGTACAAGTGCATCTGTGGAGGCCTTTCCAGTAGCGCAGACGAGACGCTTAGGAGTGCGACGCAAATATATAATTTATTTTGACTCCATTTTGCACACGCACTTTGAACTCGCACACAATATGAAATGAATGATGTGGGCACTTGAGTCAGGCACGAATGACCACAGGCATTTTCTCAGCTACAAACGCACACACATTCACTAGATGACGATATATAAAGCAGCGCGTCCCTCTCTGTGTCTCCCCGTGAACGAAACGATTAGACGCACGCTAGCAACAGTTCTGCGCGTTTCAGCGTTTGTTCTATGACTGCGCCAGCGGCGCTCACCACGACGAACGCAGTACATCGACGATTATTTTGAGAACGTCACACTCCCTGCAAGTACGATTTTACTCGAGGGCAACTGAACGCCAAAAGCCGAAAGTTTAGACGCGACCGTGAATTTCGTCTTGCTCTGATCCTGCCATCTCTGTTGCGCGACTCTGCGGTATCGCGTAACACGTAACGGCTTGCGACTGGCGGCGAGAATCCATCATTGTCGCAGTTTGAGACAACACATTTTGATGCCAATGACAAGCAAGCAAAACAGCAGTCGCACAGAAACAAAATCTCGGCTATCCCTAAGCCGTCAGCGATCTTAGTGACGTTTATTTGTCGAGAAACTCCGACCGCGCAAGTAAGGCCACGCCCTATATAGGAGCGCGGTCTACGTCGATTGAAGGACCCCAGGCGATTGCTCCTCGCTTATCGAATGGAACGCATGAGAGCCTGGAAAAATTAAGCAGGCCCTTCCAACTTCGCATGGACGGCTGGCGAGAATGCCGATTGGTCCGGAGCCCGCGTTGGGACGATAATAATTTAACCAAGGCCACTCTACGTTGAACTCAAGCCGCTACACGATCCAATAAAAGACCGTATCACATTACTAGGAGCCGCTCGCGTGTTTAAATACACCCTTTAGCTTAATCAGCCCTGTTGTTTGAAACGTAGTCCTTTCCCCAAGGTAAAAACTGAATTGACTCCTCTCTGTTATAGTTTGCCGCCGCAGTGGGCAGCCAGTACAGGTATATATATAAGACGTTAACCGTGGAGCTAAAGGCAGCCGCTGCCATAGTTGAGGCAAGAAGCACAGCTTCTAAATAACAAATAACGCACTAATCCGCCTCGCACCGAGCAGGTGAGAAGCGCACGGCTGTTCATCACAATTTCGCACCCAGCGCAGAATCAAAAGCGTGAGCTAAAGCAGCGAGCAGGACTCTTTCGTTTAGGAACTACAGTCGGATACAACTCAAGAACGAAGCAGATTTACACCGTCAAAAGATTCCATTCCAGCCAATGGAGTCGGCCGCTTTTCATGAGCCTGCTATCGTGACAATGCAGGGAGTTGCAGATGAACGGGGATAGTCCCCTCTCTCCATGGTCGGGGATATTACTCTCCCTGCATTGTGACGATAGCAGGTTCATAAGAATCGGCCAACGCCATTGCCTGGAAGGGGGTCCATTGACAGGGGAAAAACCGCTTCGTTCTTGAGTTGCATCCGACTTAGTGAAGTTCACGGCGTGCGCCCCTTTCTACCCCTTTTAATTCTGCAGTGGCCACTTGCCATACAACTATAAAACCACTCCATAAGCAGACGCAGATTACACCACCGTCCCCAATAGATGAATCTGAGTGAGCAGCTGCGGATCCTGCATTTCAAGCCCAAGCATGCACAAAATCTGCCACAGGTGTGCGGCAGATTTTGTTGCCGGCAACAATTACGACGACAGTTGGATATTCGCCCTAGATACCTCATTTATGCTGAGTACAGGTTGTCTTAATTGCACTTAGGCTCACAACGCGACACCTTTTAGAGCGGCGAAGCTTGTTTATAAATACTCTTTCGCGCAAAAGCAGCTACTCAGCTTCTGCACACACACAGCTGAGGAAGTACTCCACTAGATTCGTTGTCCTATAGTCACCAAATCTGTCAGCTACTACGAACTAGTTCTAAACAGCTACATTTTTTTTTCCGTAACTCGTAATCAAAGAGGCTTGCAGTGAATCATCTACAGCGACACTGGGAAATATATAGCTATGAGGAGCCGTTTCATCCTGTACTTCCGAGTCCATGATGGTGACTGCAGTGGTTGATGCAGATGCAATAATTCATACAAATTGTGAGAAATCGTTGGCCTGCATACGTGAGATTCTAATCCTCTTGGTAAAAAACGTACTTTTAACCCTAACTTTCCATCCCTCTCTGGGCTGTCGTGCTTTGTGACATTATGTATTTCACGCAGACAATCTCTACCACTTTTTGATGGTCTGCGGTTAGCGCATATGCTGGCGCTTTTAAAAGAGAAGGAACAATACATCTAATTAGCGCGCATGCCGCCGCGCCGGCCCAGCGGTTATGGTGCTCGGCTGCTGAGCCGAAAGACGCGGGTTCGATCCCGGCCGAGGCGGTCGCATTTCGATGGAAGCGAAATGCTAGAGACCCGTGTGCTATGCGATGCCAGTGCAGGTTAAAGAGCCCCAGGTGGTCGAAATTATCCGGAGCCCTCCACTATGGCGTCCTTCATGGCCTTAGTCGCTTTGGGACGTTATGCCCCATAAACCAAACTAATTAGTTCGCAAACAACAAGCACGACAATGGACCGTAGCTCTTCCTGAAACGTTATAGCACCGACATCTGGCTAGGATTACAGATACGCAAGCTCAGAGCTGCGTGTTTCGGAAGAAGTGGGTTTTGAGCGACGCACGCAGCATTTCGCGTCGTGAGCCAACAGCGCTCAACGCCGTTTATGACAGAGCTATGTCGCGTGATCGGCCGTTGGCCCGACTGATTGGTCGACAGTCGTACTCAGAACCGTGATTGCCGAAGTGCATGCTTCTTGGTCGCTTCCTATTGTTCTGAATGCGGCAGTGACGTCCCAGCTGCATCACCCTTATCGTAACCCCAGGAAACACATTTTTAAGTTACCGGCACTGAACCAGCGATCCCGGTAGCCTCATGCAGGCAGCGCACTCTCCAATAGCTCGCAACACTAGCAAGCATGAGTGTTTGAACATTTGTGGCAGATGACAGTTTGCGGCCGATGTTTTACACCCTCGTGAAAATGATTCTTTCGTTGCTGGCACTTTGTTGAAATGACTGTTCGTGTAGTGACCTCAGGTTCGTTATGGAGGCCGCACCAGCTGCCGATGGCACATGTTCCCACGTGCAGACAACGCCACGCAAGTGCCCACGTTGTCCACTTTGAGAAGAAGCACCAGTCGAAAGAATGCCACGGTGCTGCGAAGGTATCGAAGGACCCTGAAAATGTTGAAGTCGTTGTTTTGCGCCAGCGAATACGATACAGGAATACAGAAAACAAGCAACAACAGTGAAAAAAAAAACAACAAACAAACCGCGGACAACGAGAGTCACTAACGAAATCCCTAAATTAATCAGTTCGTATTCCGCCTTTTGGCGGCGAACTAATTCCTTAAATCAATCACCTGATATTCCTCCTTTTGGCGGTGAACGAAGTCCTTAAATCAACCAGTAAATCAATCAGTTGATATTCCTCTTTTTGGCGAGGAACGAAATCCTTAAATTAATCAGTTCGTATTCCTCCTTCCCGTGGGGAGGAAGTTATCACACGAGAACAGCAGTCGGCAAGCAGCTCGCTTTCCCATGTCCGTGAGTCTCTTTGCAACGGAGCTGGGAAGCCGCGCACCGAGGACAGCGCCTCGCGCGAGCACTGCGAGCACTGCCGAAGAAAGCTCGCTTGGTCGTGGTCTGGGCGCAGACGGCGGCGCTCACGGCGGGGACGAAGAGTGACTGGACGCCGTCGCGCTGCCCTCATCTCGACGTCAGCTGGACAGCTCCAGGGAGTCCTGCGCAAGAAAGCGACAACGCGCGCGGTCAAGTCGCTGCTGCTGTTGCGCCACTGCATTACGCTTGTTCGATTGCACCGGGCACGTATTCGGTAAGAAGGAAACCTCCGCCGCCCCGTCATTTACGAAACACCTAGCGCAAACGAGACACAACGAAGGAGAATCGCAACAAAAGCTGCTAGACATCACAGTCCCCATCCCCTAGCTCTTCTGGTGGGAACTGGCTACCGCGACAGCTGCATTGGCACAAATAATTACATGCAACGGTAATTTCAATAATTTCGTTCCAGACCACCAAACATGACTCTTTTTTTTTTGCACCTGGCCCATCGAGCGTCAATGGTCCCTTTCTCTTCACCCTACGCCGAATACTGAACAGCGTACTGTGGAGGCCGTTATCGGGTGCTTCTGAAGCTTACCGCAGTCATTGAGACATATGTCGACAAGTCTGGCCATTACTGCTTCAAGTTGCTAACATTACGCCGCAGATAGCACCCACAAACACTGTTTGTTATTCATTGGTAAGCCGAGATATCAGCACCGCTGGGCCCTACACGAGTTTATGCGAGTGATAACTAAAAGAAAAGATTACTAATGTAGGCTGCACCAACAATCGAAAGAGTGTTGTAAACCAGCTGCCTCTTTCTGGGAACAAGCAATTTGTCTTCTGTACACGAAGCGACCGCGGGGCTCTGAGCCCTTGCTCGACGTTTTGCCTGGCGTGGATTCTACATTATCGTGAACACACAGCACTTCCGGAGACTCAACGAGGTCTGAAACAGCCTTCGGCTCCAAGTATTCCTTACGAAGCGAAAATAGCAGACACGTACTACAGTGTAGGCCGCGCGAAGGATAGCCCTGGTGGTCGGAGCATTACAAACGCGGACATATTGTGCAGCGACAGCTGCGAGCACAAAGGCGGCTCACTGTGCTCGGACGAGCGCGGAACCCCGACCGAGGAGGGTAGGGGAGGGAAGCGCGGAGTGCTAAGAGCCCCGGGGGTCGGGAGGCGTATCTGGAAACGGCAATCAGCGCAGCACACGGCCCAAGACGCCGGCGGAAAAGGACAAAAAGGAGAAAAGCAAGCCCGCCAGAACAGCGGCAATAAAACAAAACTGAGCAGAGCACATGCAGCAAAGCACAGCGAGCGATACTCGTCCATTTCAACGAGCCGCGGCAGCAAGTCGGGAGGCCTGCCTCGCCGCTAGTCATTTCGTTCATTCCTGCCTCTTTTTGTGCTTGGTGCCCACCGCGCGCCATTCATTCTTTCGTGTTTTTGTTTTTCGCCGCCGCATTTCTTTCTCAGTTCCGTCTTTCTTCCGCGGCCTCTGGCGCATTCTCCGCCGGGGGGCTCGCTCGGCTGGGCCGCCGCGGGAGGAAGAGTCGCCGGAACAGGTGTGCGTGCGCTGCTCGGCAAGTGCACGCCGCGCCCTCCCTCTCCGTCCCGATGCCTCCTCGCCGTCACGGCTCGCGACGCGGCTCTGGTCGTCGTCGGGCGCTTGCTTTGAACAGCTGGCTCGTTTGCACTCCGCCAACTGCGGACCGCGCACCGCCTCGATGCGGGGCCCGCCATCGCCCCGACGCCAGGCATCTCACTGCAATGGCCGAGCGGGCTACATTTCTTTCTCTCTCTTTCCTTTGTTCCTCTCGCGCTGCTCTTTCCGCCAGTACCGCACGCAGAGCGCACCGCGATACGGTTACGATACGGCGCACTTGTTTACTTCCAGGTCGCCAGCCTTTAGTTGGCCGATTCCTTTCAGGTACACAATGCGTCTTACTATTGGCTGGCTTCTGTTCTTTGTTACTTTATGCCAGCCACTCTAACCTAGGAGAAAAACGCCATAGAACACGCCGAGTCGATCGCGTTCGCTTGCGATGCGAACACAGGCCGCGCGCTTTATTCTGCTCTTCCGCTAGAGAAAGCAGTCATCTCCGGAAACGGCACCAGCCTTTGCTTTTCTCTGCAGCATAAAAGTAACCACGTTAAGATGAAGCTAATGTGTCGAAAGTAACGAGAATTAATTTACGAAGCAGACATATGCTGCACTCAATGCTCGCGGGCCACTCCGCCCCTCTCGGTCCTTCTGATGCCGCCTGCGTTCAGACTGCTCTTGGTCCGCGGGCTGAAAACGATGTTAACGATTGGACAGATCAAAAAGGGAAAGAATTACGGGGCAAATAGAATCACAATCCCTGTCATTTGCTTCACTCTTCGCATCGCTCCTCGAATCAGCAGTTACCTTTGGACAAAGTAATATGCTTTTGGCTCTCAGGCGCGATCCTTATTGTGCTCCCGCCTATGTTGACATTAGAAGACTGCCTCCAAGTATCGCAGCGTTCAGCCACCACGATTATCCTTATCCACAGCGCAACTGAGCAGCATAAAGCTTAAAACTATAGGTGTGCGAATATTAGAAATTGTGATTACGAATGGAATATGTTTGTCATCCGGTTCATATTCTATTGCGGAATGGATGTTCGAAAATTTCTGGATATTCAGCAGCAACCGAACACCACCGACTTTCATAAATTCGTCGTTTATCGGGTGGACCGGTCACATTCTGACGCTGATAGGCTTGGACCTCATGCGAAATTCCTTAGCTGGAATTTCTCGCATACCACAGCCGACGAAAACAAGATGGTCGGCTACACGAACGCGAAAGAGTGCTGTTTTTACAGCCTTAGCTGTTCTTAGCTTGTTCCACGAGCATGTGGGGTCAACGGCGCCGTCCGCATAGCCTACCGCCGGGCACTCAGCAGTAAAAATATACTTCCCACCTACGAAACACCCGCTGCGGTGGCTCAGTGGTTACGGGCGCTCGGCTACTGATCCGGAGTTCCTGGGTTCGAACCCGACCACGGCGGCTGCGTTTTTATAGAGACAAAACGCTAAGGCGCCCGTGTCCTGTGCGATGTCAGTGCACGTTAAAGATCCCCAGGTGGTCGAAATTATTCCGGAACCCTCCACAACGGGACCTCTTTCTTCCTTTTTTTCTTTCACTCCCTCCTTTATCCCTTCCCTTACGGCGAGGTTCGGGTGTCCAACGATATATGAGACAGATAGTGCGCCATTTCCTTTCCCCAAAAACCAATTATTATTATACCACCTACGAAACAAGCACCTCTCGCCCAGCGCCTCCCGTATAGGCCGCCGCAGCGGTGGCCTTGTGGTTAGAACACGCACTCTAATACGACTCCATTTCTTCGCGATTGCAAGCCACCAAACGCTGGATAATCGCATTAAGTGCAAACTCGTAACCATCTTGTGACTTTCTGTTGGGGGAAAGCAGTGCTACTGTACCTCCCCGGAAATATGGTGTCTGCTGAAATAAAGCCTCCAGCCCAAGCGTGAAGCCTCCACCCTCCAGAAGCACCACCCACCTCCCCACCACACCCTCCCAGCTATGCGGCTGCCCAGTCACTCACCGCAATCCTCGATCCACCGTGCACCCCACCCCCACCCAACTCTTCCCTCCAGATGCCCGCCCATCACCAAACCCACATCCATCCACAAGGCCTCCTCCCATTAGAAGCCAACGCAGCAGCGGACCGAAAAAGAGACGGCGAAGTCATTTCAAAGACGCAGTGGAAAAGCCAGCTGCCCTCCAGAAGCACCCCCCCCCCCCCCCCCTCAGCTAAAGGTTTGTCCACACAGCCATTGCCGCCCTCGACCCACCTCCATCCACCTGCACCTTACATAAAAATTATGCCGCGTGTGTGAAGCCTCGGCTTAGAGTAAAAACATTCATTAGAGTAAAAACGTCAAAGTAATCAGTGAGGGTGAACTTTCGCAGAATTGTCGCAGCAGATATCTGATCGTCCCAAATTTTTCGTTTCATCCTTCTATAATATATTCCGTAATGAACACCCACACCCACGACACTCGTCCTGTCGACTTCGAGACTCTCCTAGAGAGAGCACCACCATATCGTTTTGGACAACTGTCTTGTACAGAAAAGCCCAGCTCCGTAATTTCGTGTGGGCCCACGAAGGTGGGCCGAGTCGAGGTGCGACCGGCAGGACAAGCGATCTTGTACACATCTGACGAGAGCGTAACGGCATGCGTGACGACGGTCTAATGCTGAACGGGTATTTGATTCGATATTCGGAGGCACTTGTTGTTCACATCCATAGTAAAACATTTCAGTTTTCAAGAACCCCCCCCCCCCCTTTTTTTTTGAAGCTCACAAATGCGTGGACGCTTGTATTTCCTTCTAGGCCAGTCCCCTAATGCAAACCGATGATGCGGCCGTAAGGGCGACTCTCGATCGACAAAATCATGCTTTCCAGACGACATAACGGACATACAGTCACCCTTGTTTCGCCTTGACTTTCTAGAGTGACGTCCAAATTGCGTCATAAGGGTGACTAACTGCAAGCTAAGAAACTATTAAATTGTCATGGCACTTTGCGTAACTGGTTCATCTTTGCGCGCAGAAGTGAAGCCTCCGTACGCCGCCTATGGAAGGGGCGTCATAAGGAAATGGTCCAGATTGCTTTTCGAGGCAAGGCAAGCTCCGGCTCGCAGCCATCCGCCAGGCATCGACGGCCTCGACGCACGCCGTACGCTTCCAGAGAGCCGGCGTCAGCGAGTTCTCGCGCTCGATGCCACTGCATCGATCGCGCGGCCTCGTCGGCCCGGACCGGTGGCCGTGGGCCACTGCGCATCCTTCCGAGTGCCGCTCGCGTTCATTAAGCGCCGAGACGTTCCACTCGGTTAACGCCGGCGCGCATCCAGCGGCGCGTGCGTGCGCCTGCGTCACGGTACGCTCCGCTTCAGGGCGCTGCCGGGCACACGCGCGGGGCTGCAGCACGCGCTTCCCAGCTGCCGCCGCTGCCTTCGCGCCTCGCGAGAAGAAACCCCGCGGCGTCGCACGTGACACCTGTGCACGGAGAAGGCGCAGGTGAGCGCCTGACCACCCCGTCGCCGGTGGTGCGCGCTTTCGCTGTTGCGCCGCCTTTCACCGTAGCAGGGGAGCCCTTTCTTTTCCCCCTGCTCTCCCAAGCCGCCCCGGGTACCCCGCGTACACAAGCGCGCGCTCGAGAAGTTGACGCCCCCGACTGCAACGTTTCTGAGTCCAGCTTTGAGCCGCTTATAAAAAAAAAATAAATAAGTAATAAAACCCCCAGCCACAACACAAACGACATTCCTTCGACTAAACCTGCGCCGCATTGGTGGTCGCAGCAGGCCGAAAGACGAAGCGGTGTGATTCCCTTTTAGGAAATTTTCTTCTGTGTGCTTAACTGAGCGGAAGCTTGCGCTCGCCACCGAGGGCTGGAATGACGAGAGGAAGGCATGAAAGGTGCTTCGGCAAAAGTCGTGCTTGACCCAAACGCCCAATGCGATGACGATCTGGAACATGTTCGGTCGCTGCTCGCAGCCGCGCTATGCGGTCCTTCGCGGCGGAAGGTGACGGGACAGCCGGCCAGCAAGCCCAGACACAGCTCGGCACATGAGAAGACAATTACCTCAGGTTCAGGGAAAATGACTGAGCTCTTCAAGGCACCACGAACACTCTCTCTGCCACACCCGTCCCCCCCCCCCCCCTTTCCCCCGCTTTTAGATCTAATCTCTCCCGCATTACTACTGATTCACAGACTTCTTTAGCCCTGTAGGGTGCACCCGGTACATGTGCTTATTCTCGCTTCTTTCGCCGTTCCCCGCTGTGATAACGAGCTGACAAGACGGCAGGTAGATGGTCGCGCGAGACTGTAAAAGAATTGGCCGAGCGTAGGTAACTTTTGGCATTTCCCGTTATAACGCATCAAGCAGCTGAACTCTCTTTTCAACAATACCAGCCTTCCAATACAATCTCCTTCCTCGGCATGCAGTATTGTATTTTCTGCCGTATACGCAACATTGTTTACTTTCCCCAATTTTCACTGTGCGCCTCATTTAGTAAAGCAGCATATAAGTTTTTTCCTTCCTTCTTTTCTTTTTTCTGATGTAACGACACTGATTTCGAGGAGTATAACCTTTATGCCCTGAGGCAATAAACACCGCTTTAAAAAAAGTTGCGGCAGCTTTTTCACGCAGTTACACGCCTTCTCTGTATCAGTTAAGCGGAAATCGACGTCCTGTGCTTCGCCGCCTGGCTTCGATGAGGATTTTCACCCCGAATCGCACGACGATGATATGAAGGTGTGAGAGACACTCGTCACTTTCCAGGCAGCGCGATCAAATACTGCTCATTTTTTGTTTGGTTTTTCTTCGTCGCTACCAATCCCGTGCAACTAATTTAAGTGTGCTATACTCGCCTTTTTTTTCTTTCCAGTTTTTAACAACACTAGTCGGAATTGGAGAATTACTCGAGAGGTGTGCAGGAGGGCGACAAATAGGAGAGTGACAAAGGTGTGCAGGAGTGGGACAAATACCGGATATCCTGATGACAACGCCCGGGTATCCCGATGACAAGTATTTAACATGAAGAGAGGGAAGATGGCTCTGTATTTGTGAAGTCGTGCGATTTTGCAGAGATATACAATGTATACACCTGAGGGGAGGAGGAAGCGGTGTGACGGGGAAGTAAGAAGTAGCTGGTGGCAATAGAATGAACAACTGTCACAGTCAGACCGAAGAAACTCGCGGACAGAGCACTTGTACACGCGAAAACTGGATGGGACGGGGAAGAAGTGAAATAATAATAGAGACATTTAGAATAGGGTGACGCCATCGGTTAGGGGCTTAGGTGAATAGATAGCGGGTGCAGGGTTTTAGTTGACCGGAGCGACGGTCCCGCCCCGCTCACGGTAGCACGGTAAGCGGTAGCGGAGCGCTGACACCGATATCTTTTTTTAGTTGCGCGTGAAACGAATTTTCCTCAGCGGAGGAGACGCTCGTAGCGCCCTCTGTACAACAAAACTGGAGGCACTACATTTGATAAACTATATAGGGTCATTATTTCTTTTTATACTGTAAAAAATACTCTTTATTGTACCATTTTATATGCAGTTGAAAATAATTTAGGCAGCAGAAATGTTTTTTTTTTAACATATATTGATGTACTTCGACAGGTCGGGTCTTCTCAATATCCAAAGCAAGCCAACAGAAGCCCTAGCCAAGGATGTACTAGTTTTTCCTGACGTTGATACGGTGGCTAGAAGGGGAGGTGAGACCATCGGCGAGCTCGTGCGCTCCGTGAGCGGGGTAGTGTTGCGTTGTGTTAGCCTAGATGAGCATGTGTTGACTATATGACGCTTGCCCACTACACGAATATAAAATGCTAATCGGCCGACGTGGGCAGTCATTCTAAACAGGAAGATAACAAGCCTAGCATTACACGCAAACGTACTAGACGCGCGAGTAACGCCGACGGGTAGGAGGCCCTTGCCAAGAACTTTCTTTAGCTATTTTTGCCCATGAAAGAACGCAACAAGTTGTTGCCGAAAAAAAGCGCTGGATTTCTCTCGGCTGTCAGCCAGTGTTTCGTTCTCAAGCCAAAAAAAAGCAACAGGGCTCTTGCAGTACAGCACAAACTTTTATTGCAGGGATAGACAAGTATGTGGGCAAAGCCAGCCAGTAAGGGCAAATAAGTGATGCAGCCTAAGACAGAACACAAAAAATTAACGCACCATGCAAAGGAAAACACACCCTCAGGTAACATGCCTCAGCTTAAGGTGCCGCATTCTTTGCCTCTTTCCCTTTCTAGCCTTGTTCTGTGCTTGTACTAGAAAGTCTAGCCTTGTTAGTGCGTAAAACTTCACATGGTTTATTGTTACTTCTGTGCTGTGTTTGTCGCAGCCAACTGTACTTAGCCTGTGCCTTGCCAAAGAAGAAATCAAATCCATCGCACTGTTGGCCTTTAGCTTATTGACCCTAAAGTAATGTGTGAATGAATCCTCTAGCTTCACAATCAATTTCTCAAGCTCCTGAGATGGATACAGCAACCCTCCATTATCAACCTCTTGTGTGAGGCAATCTTCCTTTGGAAGTTCAGAGCCAGCTGGAAGGGGCAGTGCTCTAGAGCAGTCATGGCACTTTGTTTTGCTGAGCATCTTCCGAGCAACATATCCTGCGACATAGTAGGAAATCCACGAGTCACTCCTTATTGCAACAGTCGCATCATGATCAAGAAGTAGGTCGCATGATGCAAGCACCTCATGAACTTCGTTCAGGCACCCAATATCCATCAGCTGATCAAGCTTTCCTCGAATGTTTCCTGGCCTTTCACTGGTTGCCGAGAGCAGGCTCTTCATCAATGAGGGCGACACATTTCCATTTGTCGCGGCATTCCCTAAGCTACAAAATGACAAACAATTCACTGATATCAAGAACTATGACGGTGTGGGGTGATCATTGTTGCCTGACATTTGCCTAAGAAAATAGAATAAATTTTCTAAGCGATCCTTACCCAAACGAGAGGTCATTAGGTACTTGTAATCAAGCTGTTCTGTGAGGTATTCAAGAAGAGACATTGCGCTTGTCAGCGTACCGCGAAGCCCTGCCTTGCGTAAGAAAGCCTACTTTCCCTATTTGTGCTTCCCAGGCGTCTATGTAGGCTAAGAAATCCTTCACCTCGGTGTGACTTTTTGAACCAATGCGCATAGCACCACGACTGCACCGAGATGTCTTAGCTGCTATAAGCTTAGACATCTGCCTTACAAATGATGCTGTTGCTGCACTCGAGCCAGCACCGCACACCCGTTCAATGTCATCTTGGTACGCATACCTCGTCGCTAAATAGTGAAAAAGCAAAGTCGACCTTTATTTTCTCAAATACCTTCGGCTCAATGACTGCCCAAGTTACATAATGGCATTGCTTTTAGCCGTACAACATCCCTGCTGTGACATTTCCAGGCTTCTCTTACCACATCCATTCTAACATATCCTTCAGGTGTGTGAACCCTTTGGACACAACAGAATTACGTACACACTTAACCAGATGAGGAAAGTCCGACAAAAAGTGCAAACTTCTTTTGTCATCTGCAGGGTGCTTGACCTTGCAGACTGTCTTCTTGGCGGTCCCTTCGATGCCGCAAACACGCCCCATTCTCCTGTTCCATGATGCAGCATCTGTTGTAACAAAATCCACGAACAGGCCGGACTTTTCAACAGCTAATGTGATGTCAATCACAATCTTTGAAAGAACATCTGCGCGGTGGCTCAGTGGTTAGGGCGCTCGGCTACTGATCCGGAGTTCCCGGGTTCGAACCGGACGCGGCGGCTGCATTTTTATGGAGGAAAAACGCTAAGGCGCCCGTGTGCTGTGCGATGTCAGTGCACGTTAAAGATCCCCAGGTGGTCGAAATTACTCCGGAGCCCCCCACTACGGCACCTCTCTCTTCCTTTCACTCCCTCCTTTATCCCTTCCCTTACGGCGCGGTTCAGGTGTCCAACGATATATCAGACAGATACTGCGCCATTTCCTTTCTCCCCAAAACCAATTATATTTCACATTGCTATGTGAACCAAAGGAGGCAAGGATCTGCAGGAAGTTTCCAGAAAATGGCTGAAATAATACCCCTAGACCATGGTCACAGGTCTCCTTGCTTTGGTCTGGAGAAGTGTAGGCACCCAGATCAACGAAGCCCTCGATAAAACCACTGTTTGTCACTTTCAGGCTTTCTGAAAGCTTCATTTCATCGGTCAGAATGCTTCTCAAACTCATCCATGCCCTTGGTTTTTTGGCAATTGCGGCAAACATATTCCCATTGAGGCCAAAAGAGCTCTTATAGCCCTTCATATACTTGTGCAGGCAACTCTTGCTAAGGAGTACCATCACATTTTGCTTACGAATGTACTCGTATAGCGTGGTGCTCCTTATTTTCATTAGGATGCACTCCAATACCCATCATTGGCTATACGTCATTCCCTGCGTGCCTTTTGTTTTTGACGCTTGAAAGCATGCTTGAACTTGCTGCCGCTGCTTTTCAGGCAGTCCAGAGAGGCTCTTTTCCAGCTTCCCCTCTGAAATAGCGGCATTTTCTTCTTTCATTGCTGTCATCAGTGTTTGCAGGTTAGCAACCTTCGCCTTTTCGCGACGAAGCTGTAGTTTGCACGTCGCAAGTTTCTTTGATGCGTTGGAAACAGGAGCCGCCCTCGCCTTCCTCTTCTTATAGCAAGCTTGATTCGCTAAAAACTTCCGCAGGTACTTGAACTGAATGCATGACTTCTCACCTTGGGAGACTCCTCGACAGCCTTTGCTGTGCAGCTTATTTCCGTGCAGTCTGTAATTTACTCGGCTGCGGCTTTGATGGAGTTCACTCGGCGCCAAGCTCTGCTCAAATCCAGGACATGCACTTATTTCATCAACCAACTGAAGCAGGTTTTCCACACCTTCGGGGTCAAGCACGTCGACTTGTTTCAAGGCCGCGCCTTGGACGAACACGGCACACTGATAGTGTGTATTTTTCGCCGAGCACAACACCAGCTTTTTCAAGCACACGCTGTCACATGCCTGAGAAAAAACACTGAATGTAAGTGACTTGGGCACGTCCGCGACGACGTTCCTCGACCAGGATTCACTTGGAATGTTTTCACCTGTTAACTTGTCCAGTTTTTCCCGGCTGCGGGCGTAATGAATCGCTGTGCCATCCGCTGCTGCGTCGTTGTCAGTTGCCACGGAGTCCCGGATGCTGTCAGCCACGAATGAAGCAACCTTGCATGGCGGGCCGTCGCTCCCTTTTCTTCGTTTCCCGAGCACCTCGCCTCTCGATGTTCTTGGCTTCCTCTTCACGCGCAGCCTCTTCGAAAGATACGCTGAAGTGTTTGGAAACAGCGTGGGAACGGCGTCCTCAGACAGGCATGGCCGGCCGTGGGGAATCCTTACGGTCTCCCCATTCACAACGTGGATGTAGTCTCGCACGACGAACCTTTGCTCGAAGTGCAATTCACAGAGCACAGATGTTTTCTCCAGGGGTCTGTCTGCACGTGGTACCGCCCGTTACCACACTTTCAGACTTTCTTCATCGCTCGGGGCAGCAAAAGTGGAGACTTTCTTGCCCGTGTTTCTGGCGGAGATGTATCCTGACGTGCACCCGGGCGCAAAGCAATGCGTTTGGCGGTTGACACGTATCTCCATTGTTACCTGTGTGCTCAGGACACGTTAAGGTTACAATGGGAAAACGTAATCAGAAAAAAAAAACTGATTGCTAGCAACGCAGCGGGAAAGGCGCATGCACCTCACAGAGGCGCATGCACCTCACAAACGTTCGCCAGCCGAAAAGAGGCATCTAAGACGCGACGCGCGCGCCATGCACCTGTTCACAGCATGAATGGCTACGACACACGCTTGCGTGCACGGCCCGCTGCGAAACTCTCACCTCCTCTTCTAGCCACCGTAACGCTGATGTTGATTTCACGAGCCACTGTACGTATGTACGTACATCTTCTACATTTGGTACATCCACAAAGACGATGCCAAAGTCGAATTAGCACCGCTGGCGGAAAAAATCGACGACGAACTCTGCGCGCTTGCCTCGCTGGGGGCAGCCATCTTGCTCCGCTGCCGGGGGCCATCTCGCTAGGCTCGCTCCGCTGGGGTCGTCAGCGAGCGGAGCGGGAGGTGCGCTCCGGTAGCCCGCTCAGGGCCAAGCGTGCTGCGCATGCGCAGTTGCGTTCCCGCTGGGCTGCCTGAGCGGAGCGGGAGGCCGCTCCGGTCAACCAAAACTGTCTAATAACCGGAGGGAGGGGCGTTATTGTCCGGCGTCTGTGCACTGGCTCCCCGCAATTCCCCTATGCCCCTAACAGATCGCGTCACCTCATTCTAAATGTCTCTTACTGTCCGGCGCCTACGCACTGGTCCCCCGCTATTCCCCTAACCGATAGCGCCATCCTATGCTTAAAAAGTTCATTATGCATTTCCCCCTTCGAAATCCGGGCACCGCACCACGACCTCGAGCTCAGCAGCCGAACGCCACAGGCAGTGAACAACAGCGACGATTAGGACAACAGAAACCACAAGTGGCAACGAATAGGAAATTGATTTCGGGAATGTAACAATGTACTCCCCAGCGGAAAAAGGAAAAATTAATGGGTAGTGCGCTACCTACCTCTCTAGAATTTAACGTGAGCTTTTGAAGATATATTATTTAGCGTGAAAAAGATTGTGTGACTTTAATTGTCCATTTTAATCGTTCAATTAAGTTTGTTCAGTTGCCTGATATTACGTGCTGTCTCCGTTCTATTTTCGCCAAATAGAAGACAATGGCTAGATTAAAGGTGCACTAAACAGCGTTCTTGAAATATTCATTTTCTCTCTCTTGTGTGTGTGCGTGTTTGTGTGTTTTCGTGAATAAATAGTCTCAGTCGCAGACAACACAGTCGCCAATTAAAAAAAAATGGTCTCCAGCTAAAATTAAAAAAAAAATCAGCCTCGAGCGGGATTTGAAACGGTAGCGACGCAAATAGATCAGATTCGCTTACCACCAAAAGGCCGGCAAGGATAGACAGCACAGCACATCAGCAATGGTGGCCAGTCCGGTTGAAAGTCACCTTTCGCATAAATGTCCTTTTGATGGAGCATCATTCGGGTAAATTGTGTTCTGGGAGAAACGACAGGTTCAGCGCTTTCCACAGGCTGTGCAGCCCAATCAGGAAAATGATGACTTAGGGTTCGTAATCACGATGAGTAGCCACAAACTATCGGCACTGGGCCATTACCGCAGCATCCCGCGCCACGTGCATTACAGGTAGCCAGCCTCTCGCGGCGTGCCTTTGGTATTGTTGTCGTCATCATAATCTTTTATCTATTCTTCCACGATGTGAATGTTCGCGAAGAACGCTAAGAGAAAAATTTAGTTCCAAAAAAAAAAGAAAAGGCGCTGTCGACCGCGATCTGTAGTGAGTGATGACGTCGCCTCCTCTTTATCGGAGGGCGGCGCTAGCCACGTGGGCCTACACTCAGTAAAAGCGGCGAAAACAGCCGAGCGCGCTGCCGCTCGCCATGTCAAAATGAGAAAATGGCTCATGACGGAGACTCCAAGAGTCGAGTGTGGCTATCACCATCTATGAGCCGTCTTAGAATACGCTGCGCCTTTTCTCCAGTGCACTGCACGCTTACATCTCTCTACGACGATACAGAATGTCTGTTTAATTTGGACACTGGCTCAAGGCGTTCATGTTATCAGTGACCAAAAGCAACGGCGCAAAAAGTAGGCACAGCTCTGAAATGTTAACGCTGCACCCTCTATACTATCTCGCGAGTCTGCTGGAAGCGGAACTCTAGTGAAGCGATCACGAGCGTGAACGTGGTCAACGCCCCGCTGACAAATTGAATATCGAGTCATTAATGACGCACGGTCAAGTGACTGTGCTAAAGAATGGCAGTGAAAAGAACAAGCACCTACTATGCCGTAGTCTTTTTTTTTGCGTGGTTTTGCTTGAAAAAAAAAACGACGAAATTTAATCTGTAAGGTTTAGCGTCCCGAAGTGATACATCGGCTATGAGGGACGTTGTAATGGAGGGATTCGGATTAATTTAGCCTGTATGGGGTTGTTTTAGCGTATATCGCGCAGCACACGGTCGTTTTTGTATTTCGCCTCCACCAAAATACGGATGCTGCGGCCGGGATCGAACCCGTGACCTTCGCATCAGAAGACAGACGCCAAAGCAACTGGGCCACCACGGCGGGCTGAAACAAAGCGAGGAGGTCACGCGCTTTAAGCGGTTTTTCTACTAGGCAGCCACTTCCGGCATTTCAACTCATGCGTCGCAAGCATATTATATCACTCCCGGGGCATCTGGTAGATAGTTCCCAGAAATGGGGGGGGGGGGGGGGGGGGGGGGAGCTACACAAGCTTTCAAGGCAGCATATGGTCAGCCCCATAGGCAGTCGTGCGGCTGTTTTCAACGCGTGCCGATCATGTCGTCCGCGCTGCGTATCTGGGACAAAGCACCTTCGCAGTTCGAAGCCGAAAGAAGCGCAAGATCTTCCAGTCTTCCATCCCCTCCGTTCCCAACCCTCGAAGACCTGCACAATGGCCTTCTTCCGGGCAAGTTGGTGCGATTCCATTTGAGAGGGCCGGCGTGAACACTGGGACGAGGGAGACACGATGTGGTATGTGTCTCCCTCGTTCCAACGCTAACGCTGGCCCTCTCAAATGGACCCGAACAGCTTTTCGGAGAAGAATCTGCTCCACCCCTTTTCTCGCTACTTGGCCCAGCTGGAGAGCTCAGTGTCGCCGTCATTTATGCATGCGGCCCAGCCGCGGTGAAGGCCGTCCACAGCAGCGCCTCTCCGCGCGGTGCACGCGGGTGGTAAAGCTGCTCCGAGCGGCGGCTGACCACCGCTCGCGCGGATGGCGAGGGAGCCGGGGCAGCAGCAGGTGGCTGTGATCAAGAGTTCGGCGAAGGGGCAGCTTCGGGGAACCGGGGGCCCCTCTGCGCCTCCTTCCGGCCTGATCGATGCCGCTGCACCCCTGGCCTCCCCTCCCTCAGTGCTTCCTGCCTCTAGGCGGCCGCCACCACTGACTCGTAGGGCAGGGCCCCGGTCACCCTCGCTGCGCAGAGGGTGCCAACCTCCCGCTTGCCTTTCGGGATCGAAAGACGCCGATTCGCTCCCGCGACTCAGTGACGAACACACACGACACCCGATAAGAATGTTCACGACACCACACACGACACCCGATAAGAATGTTCACGACACTTGAACTTCCTCTGGGGACCTTCAAGCCAGCTCAGCGTGCGCAAAGTAAATGAATAAATAATGGGAGTGAAATAGGCCCCCAGCGAGAAATTTGATCGCCTCCGTTGCGGCGCTGGTCTGAATACGGAAAGCAAGGAAACTGAAAAGGAGTCACATCATCCTCTTTGGGTGCTCGTTTTGGCATCCAGTGCACGAATGTCCTTCCGAAAGCGCAAAGGACCAATTTTTGTCGCTACTGTTGTTCCTCTCGAAGCGCCTTTTCGGAAGAAACGAAGGGCACCATTCAATAAGCTGTGAGCAGACCCGTAATGAGCACCCAACCATGTCGCCAAAATCTGGTATGGCACTGTGATCTCTAAATGCGTGCGCGGTGTTCACATGCATTCTCTGCAGCGTGAGTCACGCAGGGCGGAACTCCAGACTCGAGAAAATCGCACAAAGTACGCGTCATCGTGTACAGCACATCAAGCTTCGCGTGGGAGTGCGCATACTTGTGAAAAAGACGATCAAGCAACTTTGTCTTTTGTTGCTCTTGCCCATTCACCTTTCCGCTGGCAATGCAAATTCGCAAAATTCATTCGGCGTTGTGGCATACCAAGCATGGTAGGACCTCATTCGAATGCAGTTTCAATATTTACAAAATTATTCTGCGATAATTTTGCTGAATTAATATACCCGACACACCTATTCTGCATGTATAGCGGTACTAAAAAAAGGGGGGGGGGGGGAAGCAGTTGATTCTGCATCTTGGTTACTGCGCGCAGTAACCTTGCATCGCCTACTCCTGCATTGTCAGCAGTGTTGTGTACTAGCGCGCAGTAACCAAGCTGCATGAATATTTTATACCTGACATCCGGCCGAACAAGAATTACCAACGAAAGCAAACTGAAATGAGTCGTCCACATAGCACTCCCCGCGCATCACCTGCTGAGATTTCAGACAAAAAAAAAGAACAACTGACTAGGAATTGAGAGAGAGAGAGAGAGAGAGAGAGAGAGAGGGGGAGATGAAGGCCGTTCTGATTCGTGAGACATGGAAAATACGAAAAGGAATTAATTTTTAAGGACTGAAGTGAACATGCAAAGAGGTTTTCAGTCGGCGAGGAAAAACATTAAAAGCTGGACATCGCTTCGGTGACCCGCGGTTGGAGTTCATGACATGTTCTTTAGAGGGTGATGTATGGGCATCTTGAGAAGAGAGAAAAAAAAGGCTAAATTAGTGCGTTCAGAAAATCTCGTTTTTGTTTTGCCTGCAGTGTGTGAAAGTCCTTATATGTTATGCGCATTCCGGCCATGTGTTGTCATTTTCCCTTGCCAATCGATCGTGCGATCGAAGACCAGTGCCATAAAAATGCTCCCAATTTTACTTTCGTTTGCACACCAGCTTCCAACCGTGTGACCTCCAGCCCGCCAGCCTCGCGGCGGTTTACTGATGCAAACGGGCGCCGCTGAGTTCGTAGTGCGTTGCAATAATAACTGCAACGTGCCGCCCTGGGCAATCCAGAGAAGGAGCGAGGCAGTGCCCGTTGAGACGCAGGACGCCATCCCGCACGGGTACTCGTCACCTGGGAGTCCGAGGTCACGACTGAGCAGGCGCGGTTCCCTTTTCCCCCTCCGAGGAAGCCAGCTCGGCGAGCCCCATTTGGCGGCCGATAGCGTAAGCGGTGAGTAAGTGCCTCGGCGCAATTGAATTGGTCGTGCAGCGGCCGTTCAATCACCGTTCTGTTCCGGCGCCCGAGCGGCGGCGCTCTCTCCTGCATGACGGGCACGGCTTCTCCCGCCGCGTGCTGCTTCCCCCCACCCATCTTGGCCGGCCGGGGCTTCTCGCGGCTGCCCGGGCTGCAGGTTCTGCGCGACGGCGGTTGTTGGCCCAGGGGGCAGTGCGGTGTCCGGTTCACGAGGATAGCCGGCGGCGGAGAGGGCAAGGACGCCAAGGCCGGCAGGGGCCCCCCCTCTGCGCCCCCAGATTCCCGCCGAGGAGCCCGTTGACGCGCAGCCGCGCCTTATTCGCCCCGGCTGCTGCACTGCCCCCACCCCTCCCCGCCGGCCGAAGGCTCACGCGAACGGCTTTTCCGAAGGCACAGGTGCGCCTCCGCTCAGTCAGTCAGTGCGGGACGCGCGGTTGCCGGATTCCACGTTTGACTCCCGAGTCGCCGTCCGCATCGTACGCCATGCCTCAAGCCGCGGTTCCATGCAGTCTCGAGCGCTACGAGCCGGTATTCGAAGAATCGCGAGCGGTACAATTTTGCGTGCGATTAACTAGGTGGCTCCTGGGTTTGGAGGGCGCGTTGGCGACACCCCGTAGCTTCGGTTGCAACATTCGCAGCGGGCTTTCGGATCTGCCAGCAGCCCTCGGCGCCCCACGGGGCGAGTGAGCAGAAGCACTGAACCGGCGCGGCTTCGACGACCGCCCGAGGGCTATAAATAGGACTCGCGCGCGCCTCGAGTTCGCTCACGCGCGCTCTGCCGCCACGCCGATCTGTTCACTGGAGCTCTTTCACCTTCACCTGGCGGCGGCCGCCGCCCCCGCGTCAGCCTCGCGCGGTTCAGTAGCGAAGGGGCTCTCATTTGCATCCACTGGCTTGGGCTCTAATTGATCCTTACTCGGAAAGATAAGAAGCACCTCTTCCTGCTCCGAACAGCATTCCGCCTCGCAGCTTGTGCGCTTAGCAGTCGCTTGACATTGCACTGCCTGGCGGTCGCCCTAGGCTCGAGGATGTTGGGACAGCCGTTCCACGGCAGTTACTCTGCTTAACCAAACAGTTAAACCACCGCTGGGGCATGCTTGCATAAATACGACGCATGCTTGTTTCCTGGAATATGTTTCTGCCACACTAAGGCTTATTTTCCGGCGTCTGACCTCATTGGCGCACTCCCCGCGCTTTCTTTTCCGCGTCTGTCTTCAGTTAGGTCAGCGTTGTTGTCGGCCCTAGAACCACATGGCGCTGTTTACACGAAAATGTGCGACGCATGTGCTCTGTTCAGTCAAGCACAACACCAGACCTTACGAAAGGTCGGCGACGGTCTTGAATTCAGTAAACGCAGTCGTGGCTGCGTGGAGGCCGCCGTCACTTAGTTTTTAGTTGAGCCCTTCCAGGGAACATTCGATGTTATAACTGAAGCACACGCTTAGCTATCAAAGTTAGGTACACACAGACGCTCAGGTTTAATTTAGACGCGTGCTTCAATTTCCAGTCGAGTGTCCCCTTCTAACTTGTAGAGACGAGACCAGATAGAATAAAGGGCGAGCAGAGCGCTGACCTATAGACAACCCGGAATAGAACTTTGGATCCACGCAATCACACTCCGGACTTAACGCAGGCTACAGAGGAACAGGATCGCGATGCGATGCAACCCGGCGAGGAGAATGTTCTTTTGCGTTCTTGCAATTCGTTCATTTTCGTCCTGATTCGAACTTCTGCTATAAAGGGAGCCCACAAGTATCGTCATCACCAGCGAAACCGACAGTGCGCGAAATGCGCCTGTCACAGGTTCTGGTGAATTTAATATGCTTCGAAAATTTAACATGAGGTCTCCTCACGGTAACGCCTTTGTGACGTTGCTGATGTAGAACAATAAATAACAGTCGCACAAGGCACAATGAGAAGACATGGCTGCCCACGTATGTAACATCTTACATCTGCAGCGTCGCTGTAACATCGTCTGCGAGACAAAGGAAACAGCTTTGTTTTGCAGGGCCACGTCCGACCACCGCTCCTCGCCCAGCACGTCATCTGTGAGGAAGGTGTTACATCGTCGCAACCGGCCGTTGCATCAACCACGGGCTCAGAGACCAATGCATCGATTGTAGACGTTATGTAATGTTCACAATTCTAACATCAAAAGGTGCTGTCCTGACTAACCATTACGCAAAATTTTCAAGGCATATTGTATTCGCCAGAGCAGTGAGAAGTGCAGTGGCACGGCGCCGATTTCATGGCGTCGCAACGAAATTGCGTTTGTCAGGAGTTTGCTGAGCGCGCACAATGCGGAAAGTCACGGGCAGTCGACGTTTCGTTCTCTTTTCTAGCCTTCCTTTGTATATACTCCTTCGCGAATAATAGAACCTCGTTGTAACTACAGCCCTGTTTATCCTTTTCGTTCTTTATCGTCCACACGCTGTTTCTCCCGTTTTTAAAGTATTAACAGACGTAAATTAAATGTCTTCTGGACTATTAGCTAACGTATTTTGCCCTTACGTTGAAGGCTGATGTGAGCGAAGAACTTTAATGCTGCATTCCCCCTTTTGCCCCAAAATAAAAAAAAAAGTAGAAGCAAGCACCACGGTCGGACTAGCAACCTAGATGATTTGTCACCTGTATAAATGGCTTGGACGTCTTTTCTCCATTCGTCTTCACTAAGTATGTGCATTCGGCCGCTGCACAAGAACCCTTTTTTCATGCATGCTACAAAACGAAGAACAACACGTTTAGGCGAACCAGTACGTTGATGTGCCCCTAAACTGTTGTTCACTATTTATAACATATCTCAAAATAAAAAGAAAGACGTGCTCCTGCGCAGCGCAATAATATGCGTACGTAAACAACTAGCTTGAACCAAATCAATACTCGAAGTCTTGTCTGCGTATTCTATTTCTATTAAGGTTGGAAGGCACTCTCTAGAAAAACAGCATCTAGATTTTATAAGACATCATTGAACACGAGCTACGTGGATTCTTCTTTTCATTCTGCCTATGTCGAACGCAACTTAATCATCTACACACAAATATATCGCGGAACAAAAACAGTAACGCCCCTGGATATCCGCTTGTTCCTCCTCCCTTATGGTTTGAACACATATTATCGTTTCGTCCATAAACGCAAGGCGGATGCTTTTGCAAAACGTTCACGGAGACGTTTTTTACTGGCGAGATGGAAATCGGAAGTAAAAGCGGGTGCACAGTACAATGCGAAGAAGGTGAGGCAGGCGTTTCTCTCACCTACTTCGACATTGTACGCTGCACGAGAAGCGTTGAACATTTCAGACCGTTATAGTGTGCTAAAGACCAATCTGCTGATTAACAATAATACACACAAAATGCATTTTGCAACGTCACGTGGCAAGGACAATATATGCGGGACGCTTTTTAAGGTTATAAGCCGTACAGTAAACGTCGATATACAGGGCCATATATCAACCGAATGTCGGCTTCTCTCTTCTCCTCACTGACACGAAGCGGTAAGCGGCCCATGACGACCGCAGCTTTCTCCGCAGTGCCACCCTTCGGGATGGCTCGAGAGATGACAGGCCCAAAAGAAAGGCGTGGCATATACCTTGGCGGCGGCGGCTGCGGGCGCCGAGCTCCTCCGCCTGGCCTTGCCCTCAGCCTGGATGGTGCGCGTGCAGAGGTCGGTGCACTCAGCGAAGGATGGGGCCCGCTGGTCGCAGCTGTAGTCTTGCTCGTTGAGCCGCGCCAGGGCCACGATATAGGCGGCCGCGATCCTGAGGATGGCCAGCTTGGAAAGCTTCTGGTTGTCCGCATACGCCGGCACGGCGCGCCGCAGCGCCTCGAACGCCGCGCTGATGGTGTGCACGCGCGAGCGCTCGCGGGCGTTCGCCTCGATGCGCCGCTGCCTGGTCATGCCCTTGTAGTTGCGTTGCGCACAGCGGCCACTCGCGGACTCGAGGCAAGGAGACGCGCCACTAGTCCTCGGAATCAATTCCACGTCACTCGCGTCGAAAGTGTCGCGTGTCCGTGGCGCGCTGCTGCCACTGGGGAACGATGTGCTCGCGCCGTCGAACAAGGCGATGCGTTTGCTCCGCAGGGAGCCTTCCGGGTCCTCGGCGAGCGGCCTCTTGCAGTCGGGGGCCCAGGACCTCGGCTGTGCGGACGACTGGTCCCTGCAGAGCGCCATGTGCCCGCCGAACAGCACCACGCCGGCCTCACGGGACTCGAAGACCGGCGCGTGGCTTGACCGCAAGTCGAGGCACTCATCATCGCCCTCGGTGCCGCCGGCGGTGTTGGACGTGGCCGAGGTGGCCGGCGAGTTGGACGTCGTGGTCAGGTCCAGTCCTAGGTCCTCGTCCGGAGCCGGCCGACGCGGGGGGCCCTCGCGGATGACGGACTCCCGGCCGGCCGGCTGAGCGGGAGCCGGGCCCCGCTCTTCGGCCGAGTCGTCCTCGGTGGTGTCCGCATCCTGGCAGGGGCGGGGCCGGCCGCTCAGCAGGCGCCGGCGCCGCGGCTCGCTCGACTTGCGCTTGTTGCGCCGTTTGTGCAGCTCCACGCCGCTGTCGTCGCTCGACGCGGCGCTCATGGCAGCACGCGTCGTCCGGGCACGGCACGCCGCTTGACGTCACGCAGGAGTCCGCGGTGATGCGTACTCGACGGCTGCGCGCACCCGACTGACTGGCGGGGTGCGCCGGCGATGCCCTGAGGAGGATGCGGGGACGGTTGCTAGGAGACCGTGGCTACAGCTGCCCGGGAGCGCAAACACAGCTGGTTGCCTCGCCCTCGCCCGGCATCCCGGGAGGAGGGGGTCGGCGCGGCAACTGCAGCCCATCCCTCGCCGCCTTCCTTGTGGCCGCCGCGGGCGCAAAGAGGCGGCGCTGTTGCCCGCGCGGCCCATTACGCAACGCTTTGTTCTTCGCTGGGCGAGAAAGCAGCATTCAGAATGCGGAAGCTGCCGACCACCCCTCAGCGCCGCCTGGACTAGGGGGGTACACAGATGCTCGGGATCACCCACAAACGCCGAGCGATGCCAGCGGAACACGTGCACATTTGGACGGTACCAACCAGATATTGCGGAGCTATAACGAAAGCATAAATTTAAGAGAGAAAAAAAATTCATAAGCAAGAATTTTAGTGCGTTTCGGCGAAAAAGCCGCGGTCTGTATGTCTGGTTGAAGCCTCCGCGGCCCAGTGCCGCTAACGGATCGGAGCGGATCTCGTCACCTTGTGGGCACCCTCCAGGCCCGGAAGATGCCTCCTCTTGAGCACCCTCCGATTAGCGCATCTCCGGGCACCCAGCGGTAAAAATGCATCATCCACCCTCCTCTTCTCTCGACAAGGGATGATCGACAACGGAATCAAATTTAAAGGTCCAATGAGAAGACGGTCAATACAAGAGCGACATGTAATGTAATCATTACTGCTGACGCGGATTTGTTGCGTCACATCGCACGATCACCTGTGCATTTTTTTCTCGTTTTCTTCAGAACGAGCCACTACCAATTATGAGCGAGAAACTCGGCTATGTTCAACGAAACATTGCCGACAAGGTGTGAACCAAAAGTTTGAAACAAAAGGGAATGACGCTCCTAGGCATTCACTCCCCCCTTGTTGACCATGAAGACAGAAAAATGTTTCCGAGACCTGTATACGAAATAGGTAGCGCAATGGTCGTGTGCGAAACCTCGAGCACATTTCTCTTAGTGTCATCGTGTGCGGACCGACTTCATAACAGAGGACTTGAGGAGCAGGTGAGATTATAGTGACTTCTGCCTGACATTGGCAGTGGGCGAATGCCAGCGCATGCTGATACTGGCTGGGCCTAAGCTGAAGCCACACAGATTCTATAGGGTTTTCTTGGTCCTTTACGTTATTCTGGTATTGTATATGCTAAGTACAAAGTATGCGTTGAAATTACCGTCGAGTAAAATAAATGTGAAATTATGTATTATTTTCTTTTAAAAATAGGCACCAGTGATAACCAGTTGTATTTAATAATAGATCATGCGTGCCCTGATTAAGTGATTGAGACTTTATTACAGTGAACTAATTTTTGCGCTAAGTTCCATCCAAAGCATCCCCATACCGTTCCGTTCAACGCCATTGGAAAATGCCCGTTTGAGACAAGCGACAGAGTTGCGCAGTTGACCTAGTTATAAAATGTCACAACCGTCGCTAACAATGTCCGCCAGCAAAGAACTCGCAGGATGGTTACGAATGCCTTACTCGAGGTTCCCTGTTCATGTGAACAATTGCGCAATGACATGGCGGTCGTACGCGTCGCGAATCCAAAAATTACTGCAGAGCGGAGCAAGCTTGTTCACTTTTTGTATTTTTGTGAACGCCCGACAGAGTTCTTTTTGCACCCGGAAAACTTGCAAGACGAAAATGATGTCTGTAAGGTGCACTAACGGGATTGGAATAACCAGATGGCACAGCAGCGACCGGATTTGTGGCGTCCCACACATTTCAGATCGTGCTCTGTAAAGCCAACCAAGGCTGCACATGTTTGTTTCAGGCGAATGGCTATAACGGAAACCAATGATAAAAATTTCAAATTAGCAGGCCTAGGAGTGCTGTTCTGCTGAAGCGTCTGATGCTGTTCAGGGGTGGATGCATGGCGCGACCTTGCCTCTGCAAGATGAATTTATGCTTCGTTGGGATTTTTGATTGGGGTATTCTATTTTTAGTTTTTTACGTGAGAGTGTGCCGTGGGGTCCACCGAGCTCGTAATCAAATATTTAATGTATTCATCACCTACGCTGGATTGGCTGCTATACGGCGGTCAGTAATGTTTCTCGCACCGAAATGTTGTTTCGGGCAAAATTTGTTCAATAACATTAGTTCGTTCAGACTTGCTTATCGAGCGAGCACGCCTTTTAACGCCCCTTTCTAGCTTAAAGTACATGTGCAAAATAAACGGTACAGAAGTTGACGCTCGTCGAGCAGCACTGCAGGTGCTCCTGTTGCCTTCTAGGTAACAGTTTTGTCATCAATCAGTCTGCACACAGGACTCAGCGGCTTGTGTCACGAGGTGCCTAGTACTTTTAGCGAATATGTGAACGCCATTAAGAATTTCTTGCGGCGCTTCCTGCCGCCCACGCTGTGATGCCAGAATAAACAGATATATTGCATAAATTTATTTAAATTTTCACAAATATAAAGCATTCGTCATAAACAAATCTTGTTTTCTTTTCTTTGCCCACTTCCATGTTTGCCACCACGCTTTTTTTACGTATCGAGCGGAACAGGGGGAGGGGGGGGGGGTTGCTCCTTCAACATTTTTCCAGAGGGGCAGCGCTCCAACCCCCCCAAGTCTCCAACTTCTTGCACTCAAATCAGATTCCTGATAAACGATTCAATTTAAGAAGTTATTAATGTAAAGCAGAGTGGGGCTGAGCTTGTTGGCTTCATAGCCAGCCTTAAAACGTTTAATTTCAGTAACCTAAATCAATCATGGTCAAACAGAAACTTATTTGACTGAGCTTTGTTCATGAGCATGATTACTAGCATTGAAAAAGTATGAAGAAACTCTTTTTAATGCAGTCGATCACTCATCATGTGTACATGTTTATATATGTAAAATTTCCCATTTCAATTAAGGTTTCATCGTTTTATGTCCATTACAAATACACTTTTGAACAGCGAAGTATGAAAATATAAACAAAAAGTAAATAAAATTGAATAAACGTTTAAATAAAACATGGAATAAATAAATAAGCAACTAAAAAACTCGAAGACCTGCCCCCTCTCGAAAAAAAGTTCCGGGGTCCCTGCCTATTTCTCCTTTCAAGACCAGTGCAATCAGTCATTTTAGCGGAGGGTGTACCTTCACTCTAGCGTGTAGCTGTCGCCGATTTCCGGAATGTTTGTGGGCCCAGTAGTTGAGCGAATCTTCAATGTGATTAAAAAAAATGTCCATAGTGCTTAAGTACAGCCATGTTGTATAGGATGTATGCGTGTACTATTTGTAACGATGCTTCTCTTTTTTGTACCAGCTCCCTGCTGTACTGCTGCAGGTTGCTCCTTTTGTTACGGGGGCAGAGACCTCGTCAGGCAACTATGCCTTTAGTCTCTGCCACCCGCAGGATGATGTCATTTTCCTGCACATAAAAACTGACTGACTGGACTGACTGACTGACTGACTTACTGACTGACTGACTGACTGACTGACTGACTGACTGACTGACTGACTGGACTGACTGACTGACTGACTGACTGACCGACTGACTGACTGACTGACTGACTGACTGACTGACTGACTGACTGACTGACTGACTGACCGACTGACTGACTGACTGACTGACTGACTGACTGACTGACTGACTGACTGACTGACCGACTGACTGACTGACTGACTGACTGACTGACTGACTGACTGACTGACTGACTGACTGACTGACACAGCTGTGTTGCACCACCCGTCGCGGCGTCTAGCGAGGCAAGTATGTTGCACCTGCAAGCTGTGGTTTGGGACAGCTGCGCTTAATCCCTTGATCGCGACGGCAGCACAATACAGAAACGTCCAGGAAAGCATCCTCTGAAGGAATTTCATGATATCACTGGTCGGCGACCCCCTGCCCCGCTCCAGCATTCGCAGGGGTACAGTGCTCTAGAACCCCCGGGAGACGAAGTCTGAGAGGGATGCCACTGTTGCCAGACGACAGAGGCTCGGTGCGCGCCGACGAGAATGTGCTGGCTTCCGCGCCCAATTTCCTCCTGTTGCTTCCTGTTCTCACATGACTCACAAGGCGTTGCCCCCTTTTCATGGATGTCTTCGAGCGCGCAGCTATAAAAAGAAATTTAACCAAGGAGATGAGACATGTGCTGTGTGTGGTAAATCTGTAGAAACAATAGAACACCTCATACTAAAATGTGATGGTATTCATCCCGATGTCGATGCAGGCACAGTCACTCTTTCTGAGGCCCTAGGGTTTAGAGATAGCAATAGTCATGTAAATAAATCTGTGGTGGAAATTAGTAAAAAGCGCTTGGAAGATTGGTGGCTCAAAAGCATACAGATGGCATAAGATTGTCCAAGTAGAAAGAAACGATCTAAGGAACCATAACTGATTTAATGAGCCATTCGCGGTTTCGCCTTATTTCGGCATGTACTTAGACATGCATGGCTTAATCTTTGAGACAAGCATATGATTACTGGCAGGATCAACCAGGTAGATGCATAGGCAAACCCTTGTCGCTCCTCAAGGGAGCCCTGTCGCGGCCGATCGGGGCCCCTCTCACCCCTCGGCCCGCGACGCGCATCTTTTTCGCGGCAGCTCTCGCTGCCCGTGCATCGTTCGAGCTCGCTGCGGCATCCGACCCGAAGGCCCGGTTATCACCGCGCGGCAAGAGAGCACGCGCCCTTAGGCAAAGCATTTGTAACGCGCCCACCAGTGCGCACGCGGCCGCTAGGGCCGCGGCGTTCAGGCACTGGACGGCGCTTGCTGCGTAGCCGAGACGGCCTAGCCGCCAGGACGGGACACGCCCGCGTCTTCGGCGCAGTCGCACGCAATCGAGTCCGGGTAGCACGGAACACACTTCGTAACACGTGGGAACAGCGTCGTCCGACAACCAGCCCCTATCGCAGGCATAAGATTAAAAGTGTATGAAGTACGTATTTGAAGAAAATGGTGAATTTTAATAACTTACAACACAGTTAAACAAAAATAAAGGAAGAAAGCTGAGCATGGTGGCAACTGCCATCCCCCCGTTTCAAAAGGGACGCTCCTACCTACCATCCATCCATCCAGCCGCGCCTGTTGTGGGCTGGTGGGCCAAATCGTCCACTTTCGGTTGTGAACCGGTTTTGCTGGTGTCAAGCGCTTCCCCGCGACCTTTGTTCCCCGATTCGAGACGCCTCTTAGCCTTTCTTCACTTGGTGAGAGCCTCCTCGGTACGGAGCATGCTTTGCTCATCGGGCCAGAAACACGTGCGCTGATGACGTAGCCGGGAGAGATCTAAGCTTTGTTCGATTCAGCCGTGGTTCTCTGCACCGCCGGCATCGGTTCACGGTGCGCAGCACCAAAGCCCTCGATTCACAGCGCCCCCTGCACCACTGTCCGCGACTGATTTGGGTGCAGCCGTGGTGTCGCTGGGGTGCAAGGAACCCTGGCACCGTCCGCGAAGGAGGTGCAGGAAAGTTGTGCACATGCAGACAGCTTTGAGCAGACGACGCGCAGACGACGCTAACATGCTCGTAAGTATCGAAGGTGAATTGAGGGAGGTCTTCGCTGTCGTCGACGGGTCCTATGTCATTTTGCGAGAAAATTACGCTGAAATATACGCGATAGCAGGTAACTTTCTGTTTTTTTTTTGTTGTACCTGCTAGTTGTAACAGATAGCTTATTAAGCCGTCCGTGTGCGTGCGAGTTCACATGAAACGTTTTTTTTTTTTTTGCAGACGGCCCATTAATGGTGTGTGGGCTGTTGGAAAAATACGGGCAGGGCGAATCGCGGGCGTGTTTTGCCGGCGTCGGTACCTCTGCCTGCTGCGCTAGCATGCAGGCAGATGCTGCTGGTTCGCCGCTGCCTGGACATTAATTCTGCTGCGGCTACGGGGATGCCGGGGCTCACGCAACGCAGCGAGGCAGCCTTTAAACTGCTTATAGAGGCAGCCTTTAAACTGCTTTAAACAGCTCCCGACGGTAATTTGTGGGTGCCCCCTCCCCTATAGGCGTCGGAAAATATGCAGGGCGTTGAAGCGCGCCCAATGTTCTTCGAACGACTCTCTAGATAGTCTGAAGAGACTCATGAATTCGAAATTGAAGTAGCAATTGCAACCACGCTTTTACAGAACTTCCGAATTCGGCTGCAATCGGTCCAAACACGTGAATTGCGGCAAGGACAGCACAGAGTTGGTTTCCTGGTATTCACTGTCGTAAGAGTAGAGCTATTCCGTAACAAGGAACTATGTGACGTCCCCATCGTCGACCATGGTCAACTCCATAGCCGACGCAAGTCTCGTTATGCACGAAAGCGACCGCACACAAAAAACGCACGCGAGAAGTGCACCACTGAACACCTCCGCGGCGAGCAGACGACAAGAGCTGCCTGCACGCGCTCGATTGAAAATTGTCGCACATAAGTGCGGCGCTGCTGACGCGCTGCACCTGCACCACAGAACTGGTCCTGCACTGCGCTGGCACCAGCGACACTTTTTCAGGACTGGTGCCGTGAACCAGCTCTGAATCGAATGAAGCTCTATTTCCTCGAAGTACTTGGTGTTCTCAATGGCTCACAAGGCACTGCCCCCGCCCACCACGAAGTTGCCAGGCGCAATGGCAGCGGTGGCTGAACGATCCCCGCCAGGCGCGCCTGGCGCCGCCAGTGTAGTCTAAAATAAGACGGTCTAAAACCAGTCTAAAATAAGGCGATGTACTTAAAATACGACCAGGAGTTAACAATGACCGGTCCCCTGCACTTCTAACGAAGTACTCGAACGCCTTTCTAACATAAACACTGCTCTGGGGAAATAACGCCCTATTTTAACTAGCAATGACTGTCTCAAGAAAATATTTCTTGGTGTCTTAAGTGTGACATACATGCTCAACGCAATCCTGAATGATATCATAGTACACGCTAGGCTCGGTAAAAAAAAACATGCTCTAGACCTATATACAAGACGTTCAAGCATTTAGAAAGCGACACTGCTGTTAGAAACAGCAAGCGGCTTCACCTTCGATATAAAAACTAGCTGTACCTGCACGCCATCCAATTTTATGTACATGCTCCTCCTGTCACAAAAAATATATCGAAGAAACCGGACAACCAATTAGCGTTAGGTTAAACGCCCACCATGTAGCCATATGAAAGAAAGTCCAGAAAGCAGTGTCGGAACACTTTAATCAACGTGTCCACAACTTCGATTACTTCAATTATTCATTCTCCAATCAGGCTTCAAATCTGCGAGGGATAGAAAACACAGGGACGAATTCCTAATCCACAAATCGAAAACCTTCTAACAAGCAGGGATCGGCATCTCCAAAGGAAACTTATACTCTATCTCATAAGTTCCTTGCAGCGGTATGGAAGGAAGAGGCATTCTTAGCCAATCAGGAGAGCGCGTCAAACGTGTTCATCCGCGACTCGTCGTCTGCTCGCGGCGTGCACAGATATGGTTACAATTTAAAGGCTAAATCGACGCTGTCTACATACCATAAGCGTATGCACATTTACGTATGTTAAACGCGCAAGCATTTTGCAGGATGTTACGCCTTTTAAAATATTCGTATTTTTAGTTCAGCGCATGCAAACGGAGACGCCACGATAACTCGGCCCAGTAGCGCCATCTGGTTGTTAGGACGGGAATCGTTTTTGTCAACAAACCTATGTTCTTCTTAGGACTACAAGCGCCAGAATCGTCGCTCTAAATAAAAAAAATGAAGCGAATTTATCGCTTATATGTTAACGAAGCGAATACCCAGTGGCCCGTTTACGGCCTGTGAACGCCCTGAAAACGGCACTGACAACGACAATTCAGTCCGAGGCGAGGGGTTCTGCTTCGAAGGGGGCCGCCATTTTGAAAACGGTGTTTGAACGTACGCAAGAGTCGCGCACGCTAAATTCGGGATATTGCTTAAGTAATGCGAGCGTACGTTGAGGCTCGATGTGAAATAGCGTTTGGCGCATGCGTGCTTGAAGCACGCTATCCCAAATACCAATATGCCTTTTTTATACAGGCACTACATTCTGCAGCGTCAGAACGTCGCCTGTGCACTCATCGCAGCTGTGGTAGTGCTGCAAGGAACTACTGAGATGGAGATGGAGTACAGAATTTCTCCGGTACATTCCGGCATTGAAGTAATTTTTAAAAGGGTCTTGCATGCATGTGGTTCGAGCAAAAAAACAACAAAAATCACCACCGGTTTTTTTCAGTGCTGCATATCGGCTCTTTATCGGTTTTTTCGCCCTACTCCCCTCCCTAGCCGCCCTCTTCTCCTTTTCAACGCGAAAGCGTTTAAGGCCCCATTGTCCAGAAAATTCGGTGTCGGCGTTGTGAGCGGAAAAATCACGAGCATGACTCTAGCAAGTGGTGCCCAGAGTGCAACACAGGAGGCAGTTGGGCCACCTAAGTCACTGGACCTTGCGGCTTGATCACAACCTGCCCACCGGATAGTGAGCAAACTGCCCACCGTGGCAGTTAAATTCATGATTGGTCGGTCGCTCTGGAAGGGCAACTTGGGCCGCACAAAGCCCACCGCTGGGAGCACCTGCCATCGCAGGGCAGTGGCGCATCGCTTAACCGCTGCACCCCTGCGCCAGGAGGGGCATGAGGACTTCCAGGCATCTATGAATGTAAAGCAGAGAATGACCTTCTCCATATATGGGAAATAACCCAAAACGTCATCATGTCATACACTTAAGGCGAAGCTGAAGTGTCTCCCCCAATTTTTTCCCATTTCTTTTATTATCGTTTATTCTTATCTACTTTTACCTTAAGCTTTGCACCACCTGCTACTATTTCCCAGGAACCTTTTGCTTTGGCCCTCCCTCCCTACCTTCTTTCTCTGCAGAGGGCTTTTTTTTCGCTTCCCGGTGTTTCGTTCAGCTTTACTGCTCAATTTTGTTCTAGTTTGTCCAGGTCAGCCCAACCAGTCATACCATGCCACCTATCCCAGCTCCCTATGTGTGGACACACAGCCCTTCAAGCGCATGTTCGCTCTCTCTACCCCCCCCCCCCCCCCCCCCCCACACACACACTTTCTGAGATGGCGTATTTCTTTCTCAGGCCAACCGGTTAATCTTCTTAATCAGCCATCATGCCTGGACAAAGTTCACGCTCCCCATCCTAACACCCTTCCCACTTCGCGACCTTCTCCCCCTGAACGGGTCTTCCTCCTCAGAGGGAGGGCCCTATTTAAACCCCGCCAACGATGAACGCTCTGCCCAGACCAAGACAAGTCCTCTTGTCGAAACATTGGCAAGCACCCTGAGGCTTCCCCCGGCCTTCTTCACTTTGTGCTTGCAAGAAACCCATCTACCTGCCATCTCTCAACCATGGACGCCAGTTATTGAAAGGGTAGTTCGGGATGGGGTTTTGGAAGTACAGCGAGCGCTTTCTTCACCGGTTAAATCAGCAGAGAACGTCCGCACGTACACAGCACTGCGGGGGCCTGCTGCGAAGTAGTCGCTGCCATTCGTGTACCACAGAAACCGCCAAGCAGGCCGAGTCTACTGCGCGCAGCACCTGGACACTGGGGCTCTTTCTTTCCCCGTGATGGAGTCACCAGCCGCGGGGTGAGGGGAACGAAAGAGCACGTTTTAAAGTGCACGGTGTTCTGATTGGCTCAGATCGCCGCAGCTTTCACGCCGCTGCAAACGACTTCTAGCTCCACGTTTCAGTAAAGCTCAGTGCGCACTACGACTTAGTGTGCACACGGCGACTATACTAATGGCAAGCGCTGCATACACTGCATCACGCAGGAAACAGATTTTAGTGTCTGAACAAAGTACCTGTGCCGTCAAGTACCCGCTGCTCAAAACTGTTGCCTTCAAGGTGGTTCACAATTTACGTCAGTCAAGATCACTTCTCATGACAGAAATGGGCAGTGTGAACCGTCGTATTTCTGGTCACAGGCTTTCCAAGGCGAACCTTGATTACATTGAATATTTAAAGCAGCGAGAACGATGACGATGCACACAAATGATTTGATTTATGGTATATGGGAGTTTAAAGTGCCAAAGCGACTCAGGCTATGAGGGACGCCGTAGTAAAGGGCTCCGGAAATTTCGGCCGCCTATAGGGTTCTTTAACGTGCACTGACCTCGCACAGTACACGGGTCTCTAATATTTCGCTTCCATCAAAATGCGACCGCCGCGGCTGAGATCGAAGCCACGACTTTCGAGGCAGCAGCCGAGCGCCATACCCGCTGGGCCACCGCGGCGACTTGCACACTAAGTAGATTTATTGTTCCTTCCCTTTAGCAGGACAGTTACATCGCTACAGTCGGTTACAACTCAAGAACCAAGCGGCAGATACCCCTGAACAGAGGCCCTCCAGCCAAAGGCGTCGGCCGATTTTCATGGCCGTGTGGTTATTCGGTTACACCATGGTTAATCTTCTTCCATCCCCCGCGATATCACGCTAGCAAGTACGTAGCGGTGTGGTTAGTGTTGTTCGTCAACATTCTCGTTTTCTCACGCTGCTTTATGTTTTCACGGTGGGCAACCAACTAGCCTAATTTGATTAGCCACCCCTTTCTGAACTTAAAATCTATAGATAACGTGTGCAGGTTTATCTTGCCATTCGTCGGACAGTTCGAGCACTGTGGTCGATATAAAATGCGATTTCTCCTATGGTTCCTCTCTATATTTTGTGCTTAAAAAGCTCACATGGATATTTTATTAACTGCTGCTATGGCTGTGTGCAAAAAGCAACTCATAATGCAATTATACCATAAATGTGTTGCTCGACTGAACTAAAAGTAACAGAAGGTGGGCGGATTTTTCTTCAAAATCCCCCATCACCCCCTTCCAAGAACCACATGTCCTGTGGGCCGGAGACTTAGCACCAAGCCCGACGCTGTTACCGGTATTATTTCAAAGGCGGTACCGGAAGCGGCTGCGTGGCGATGACACCGTATGAGAAAGAAATACATGATTTTAGTTTCGATGGATGGGCGCTATCATGTTTTTATTCACAGAAATATATTTATTGGCATTGCCTTTGCATTGAGGTGGTGGCGAGCGCCACGTTGGCTAGTAAATTAATGTGGTTGTTTGAATTAATTCTTACTCTTTTGTGAATTTTAGTCCTGATTTTTTAGCATTCTAAGCATTTTTCTTTTCATGTTTGAAGGTATACCATTTGGTCTTCTGTGAAGTTCGTGAAAATTTCTATTCTGCTTTTACGCCACCAGTACTCTAGCATTCCTTTGCTCGTCTCTACTGCTGGTGTGTTAATTTAATTTTCACTATCCCTGTAACCCAGAGCTTCAGGAAGCCTGACCATGTCGTCCTTGATACCTGAGTAACAGCCTATTACAACATTTTTTTTTCTATACTACTCCCACATGCTGTACAGATATCGTATCCCTGCACATACTACTTCAGTACTGTCTGGTCCTCAGACGACCTGATCTAGCCCCAAGAAACACAGTACAACCTCCTCCGGATTTTAAACTTTGGGGCTCTGAATTCACGCAGTGTTTTTTTTGTTTGTTTACAGTTAGCAACCTCGGTTTCACAAACTTGGAAAATATTGATAGATAATTATCAGCATCCCTTCTGCATCGGGGTGGTGGAAAGTATCACCATGCAATGCGACCTATAGCTGGGTGCCAAACACAAGCGCTGCCTACCGTCGACTTTACCTTGGGCTGCTAAAGGGACCCTTAAATGATTTCTATTGACATCTGAAATCGATGAATATTTGCCTCGCAGGACGCGTGTACAATAAGCTGTAAGCGCCGGTGTGACCCGGCTGCCGAGCAATATTTTAGCCGGCCGGTAGCAGTCGTCGGCGTCACTTGTGGACAACAAAGCAGGCCGTTTTAATTAATGCCGACTGTCTCCGAACATAGAGCTGGACAACGTTATTTTTCTTTCTTTTATCTCTGCCCACACTATATAATATATGTCTCCGTACATACTTCTGAATAAAGAGACTTAGAATCAAGTATCGGTCACATTAGAGAAACCAGATAAATTACGTAGGTCCCTGCAGCGCATGGCAAACATGCATAACGAAGCATTAGAAACAAAAGACCGCCTCCTGACAAAGTGATATTCTTAGTCGCAATCGCAACAAGTGCCCGCGACGGACACAAAAGGTGTGGAAAGGTCGTAAGGGGATACGGTCCATATATCCCTTGCCTCCACTATGGTTAAAATGCGCACCACACATTTTATGGTGTTTCGAAGGCTGCCACATGGTAAATCGCCCTTACTAGCCTTGTCAATTTGTCCCGTGCACCAAATCTTTCTTCAACTTATTGTCTTCCGGAAATACGTGGAATGAAACGTGGAAATCCTTTCTCGTGTTGTTGCTGCAGCGGGGCACGCAGCAGGTTTGGCCGCAACCACGATTCTTCTTCGCAGGCATGTACGTCGAAAAAAATAGCGTGCGCTAACAGGACGAACACAGGAAACTTGGAGAGAGAGGAAAGAAGCGCAAATTTCCAAGTTTCCCTTGTTCGTCCTGTTAGCGCACGCTATTTGATAGAAATGTACCAACTAGCCCGTCAGAAAGTTCTGCTACGTCGAAAATGTCACTAAAAACAGGACAAGAAGCTACTGCACAGCATTCCGCTGCTACGTTTTGCTCGGAAACACCAACAATTAAGCACTGAACGTGGACGAGAAAGACAAACACAGAAAACAGCGGCTCAGCACGGCAACACGTTTGAAAGCTGCAGCCGACGTGGAAGGCGATCGCTCCGTTCTCTCATCACACTTTGCGCGAATCCGCCAGGGGAATGACGCGGCGCTGCAATTGGTGAAAAGGGCTATTCCGCATCTATGGGCATTAACCCATTAACGCCATCGCGTCAAGCCCTTAAGGTGGAGCTTAAGCCCATTTTTGCCGATGTTGCCTGAAGCATGCTTGACACTGAAAACCTTTTCTCGAACCGAAATCGAAGTGCTAGCGCACCTAATTCGCCTCTGTCGTAACCAAGCTAAGTCACCCGTCATTTTTTTCACCTCGATTAGTATTTCCAATACCGGCATCAGACCGATGCTGACTCTACTGGAGCAAGCCCGATTTAGGCTTGTCTATATGTTTGCCATATATAGGGGCCAATGTGGGTGTTATAGGGGCTGCCCAAGCCCCAGTGACCGCCGTGGGACCTTCAGGGGCCCAACATCAAGCAGTATTTTTCAATGTCAGACCTATCTGAGCAGACCACCTTAAATTCGCGTACAAGCACAAGGGTTATTAACAAGGGCAATGTGGGCTGCCCACATTAAGCACATTTTGGGCCTAGTGAAGGAGTCCACATTGCCCCGTTCTTGTTATGTGTAGTGCGGACAGCCCATATGTACGTTCCGAACTAAAATGAAATTTGGAGAGTCACAGACAGTCCAGTATATCTTGGTATAGGATGGTACAGCTATTTCTGCATATAGGTCTGGTCATACTGCATAATTTACGTCAGTGCGAGAGCTAAAAGCATGCAATTTTTTTTTTTGAAATCGGCTGAAGATGCATAGAACTATACCATATTAATCACCTCTAAGATGATTGTTACGCACAATACTAACAAAACGTATAATACAAATAAGTATAATATGTATAATGAAAAATAGCGAAATAAAAGACTGCATGCACGATAGGATGCAGGCAAGCCGGTGTGATCAGCCCGCCAAGCGGCATTGGATGACTGCCGAGGGGTCTTCTCATCCGCGTGTTTTTTAGCGCATTTCCCTAGCTTAGGAATGGCCACGCGCGGTTTTCCGAGATCTGCAGTAACCTAGCTGACCGTCCAACCGTTCTCGGCCCAATGGCAGCACACGGTTGGTCAGGAACCAGGTTGGGCGGAGGCCGGCTTGCGCGCCCGGCCCAAGCATGGGCTCCGGTCTGAGTGGTGACGTCAGCGGTGTCGGAGATTAGGCGCGCTTTTAAGGCCAGCCGAGCTCAATCGCAAGCAGTACACACATAGAAGCTATTTTATATTGCTTTGTACTTTACCCTTATCATGGACGGTTTCTATAATAATTTAGTTAACTGCTTTAAATGAAGTTTTATTGGTGGCTCCGCAGAAGCCTTTCTTTTGGATTTTGTGACAGCGTTGTCTTAACATATCACATGAGTTCTCAGACTCGCAAAATATGAAGGCTTTCGGAGGGCGGCGTGTGTTCATGGTGTCTGTTGCGCAGCACCCCCTTCGCATCGGCGGACGTGGTGCATCCGACGCGTGGCTTTTTTCATTAGAACGTCCATAATCGAAGGTGTTTCCTACCCCCCCCCCCCTTTTTTTTTCATTTTCAGGGGAGAAGAGGAAGAGGGGTGGGAGGCGGCGAGTGGTCAGGGGGACACTGCGGTCGCCAATCAGAGTCGATGAGCGGGGAAAAGTGGAGAGGCGTTACGATGTGTCACACTGATTGGATGTGTCACACTAGATTGGATCAGAAGAGCGGAGCGGGTGTTCAGCTTGTTGCACGGTGATTGATGGACTGGACCACGCCACCCGCTCGCAAGGTCTCAACCCGTCAGTGGCAACGGCTGCTCCGTCCAAGAGAACACTGACGCTTGCGCATAAATATGCCGCGTCAGTTGCATTGATCATCTATAATTTTTACAGCGACAGCTGATAAGTGCCCGTTCCTGGGTTTTGCGTCTTAGTTCTTAGTAGTAGTGTAGTAGCCGCAGTCATAATAATCATAGTCAGCGTAACCGGTGCGTGCGTTCCTGTGATAACCACCCAGAGGGCTGTTACCGTTGGAGGAGGAGGGCATGACGAGAGCGAAGGAAGGTTACGGTGGAAGGAAGCGGGTGGGACGAGAGCGGAGGAATGGGTAACTGCATGGTGGGCGGTTACCACCTGAATCATCCAGAGGGCGGTTGGTTACCGTGGAAACACGACCGTATCGCGAGAGTGGAGGAATCCCCAGTCGGAGGATGGTTACCGTGGAAGGAGGAAGGTATGGCGAGGGCGGAGAATGGTTACAATGGACGGAGGCGGGTATGACGAGAGCGGAGGAATGGGTAACTGGTGGGCGGTTACCGCCTCAATCATCCGGAGGACGGTTACCGTGGAAGCACTACCGTATCGCGAGAGTGGAGGAATCCCCAGCCGGAGGATGGTTACCGTGGAAGGAGGAAGGTATGGCGAGAGCTTAAAGGGGCCATGACATGGTCGTTCTTCATATTGCAGTCTTGTGATTCAGTAACTAATTCAAGAGCTTATGATTCAGTTTCCGAAATTTGGCTGCCCTGGACGCGCTGTATATTCCAAAAAAAAAATGCGATCGAAATTGAGAACGGGGAACTCCTCCCACCGGCGGCGACCGCCACATTGAATGCTCTCGTGACGTCACCAGGGCATACACGGAGCAACGTCGTCTGCTCTCGTTGCTGCAATGTGCGCAGTGAGGTCCCATTCCCTCCTGTACTTTCGAGGGCGATCGAAGTAGCAGTCGTCCCCCATATATGAGTGACTGGTGCCGCAAAAACGTTAATAACAGTAACGCAGTTATTCTTCGGTATAGGTAAGGTCCGGTCACACTAGGCCGACGCGACGGCGATCGGCGGTCGGTTGGCTGGTCGGTGTGAGAATGCCGTCGCTGACGCACTGGTCTGTCACGCTAGACCGACGACGACGCCAGCACGATCAACTACCCCGTATCGCAGTAGTGTAAAGAGTGAACTTAGTGGGAACTGGCAGAGTGTGGTGGGGGACTAGTTGGCAGGACATTCTATACACTTAAGAACTTTAAAACTTATTGGACCTGCTCATGCTAGCCACGGCGACATACGCGATGTGCGTGCCCCAGCGAAGATGTGCTTTCATTCGGTTCCTGCGCATAGAACCTATCGGGGAGGAAAGCTACACGGGCAGAAAACGCCGCACGACGGTGCCGCTCGTCGCTCGCCGCCGTCGCCTGCATGTGCTTGTGCGGCCGAGCGAAAGCTTCACGCCTGGTGAAAAGACGGCCGGAAAAACTGCGCTTGTGTACCTTATCCGTATTGGAAAAAAAAAAACGAAACGAGCGGCTGCATTTCATATCTTCACACTTTCTTACTAATCAGCGCGGAACTTTTGCCACATTCTTGAATTTCGGTCGACGGTGGCCCGCCGGCCCCTTTCGTGACGTGGCCTATAGCAAGTATACGCAGGATTCGTGTGGGTGATTTCGGCGATTGCGGAGAGCGAATTCACAATTTTTAGCGCCTGCGAATAGCTGCCGAGCGTAGTTTTGGCTACAGTGCCCCCAAAACGACGACTGCCTACATCGCACGACGCGAGTGCAATAAGGGGGAAGTGTCGGTATGTGACCCGGTCTTCACAGCATGTGCGGAAGGCAGCCGGCAGCAGCCGTCCGTCGGCGTCGAATGTGGACAACAAATCTGGTTGTTTTCATTATTTCAAGTAATGACTGAGCGTATTTTAAGCTAAAGCGATTTAAAATCAAATATTGGTGACTAAAGACGAAGCAGACACAATTAAGCGGGAAGCGTCGGTCCTACGTGATGCGTTTCCCAAGCAGGGGATGTAGCATCAGCGGCGCTTAATTATTACAGTCTTATCATAGTGTGTAAATGAGTAAAACTAAATTTGTGAGCAATACTACGTAATATTTAAGATAAGGAGAGCCCATTTTGCGTTTTATGCCACGCAAACGAGCAGTACACTGTTTGCGCACAGCTATGTAAACAACCCCAGCGCGGGGCTGCAAATGTCATAATCGTCGCATTCCTGGGCCACAATGCGCACGCACAGTAAAGGCTAAATGGTGTACTATTATTTTCAAGCACTAATTTAGACGGCGGCGACTATTCATCGGTGCGAGCAGTGAAAGCATTCGAGTCGCGTAGGGTTTTGCAAGCGGCTTGGTTCCTGCAAAAGGGTTCTGCGAGTCGAAGGGAATGTATGTTCGACCTACAAATGCACACATGCAGCGGGGAAGTCGTCTCATTCGGCACTTTTCCCTCCTCCTTTTGTGCTTCAAGGTTACTTTAGTGCCGCCTTGTGATAATTTGAGTTTAATTATCGAGGCGATGAACAGCGGACAAGAAACTGGTAGCCAGCTACGAAACGCCGCGGCTTTCACGGCGCACTTCGGCGAAGGCATGCACGGCACGTGCCGCTTTTCACACACGGGAGCACTTGACTGCGCAAAAGAGGCCACACTCATAACACAATACTAACATGTTTCTGGGCGTAAATAGTAAAGCAGGGGTCCATCGATTTCTGTTTCCTCAACAATCACAAAACGGGTTCCACGAGCAAGTCCACTTTCCCAGGGATCACTCAGCTCGCGTACTAAGCTGAAGGCTTCCGAAAAGAAAACACTGAAAATGCATTTTATTTCGATAAGCTAAAAAAACAAACTTTTCGAGCGACCGCCGTCTACAGTGTGCATGCAAGCACCTCAACAGCGCGCATCAGACGACGCGGGGCGGGCATGCCCCTCTGACGTCAGCGATCAGAGGTTGCCAGAACAGCAAGCAGTTCGCCGAAGAAACGGGAAAAAGCTCTTTTTAAAAATTATCACCGCACAGAATCAACTGAAACTTGAGGGCATTTTAATTTAACGTGTTGAGAATTAAATGCGATAAGCAGGGTATGCGTGAAAATAGGCTGTCATGGCCCCTTTAAGGAGACGCAACCGGTGGGTGGTTGCAAGAAGAACCGCCCGGGAGGCTAATTAGTTTTTTTTAATTGAGCAAATATGCCCTTCGGCATAATAAAGTCATATACCAGGTGGGTCATGGAAGACTAAGTAATTTTCAAAAATAGCTTTCTGGGACTCAAAATATGTATTTTGCTGCTAATTAAAGTCTAGTCCACTTATAACGAACCTGACTGTCAACCGGACTCCGTTCGTTGTATCCGAAGTTCGTAGTAAGTGGACTTGCCAATACGGCCAAAAACACTAGGACAAAACAGGCGTTTATTTCTTTATGAAGTACCGTGAACCACGTTTGTTTCCTAAAGATAGACACTATCAAATCGCTGTCTAAGCTCTCCACCGCAGCCATGTGCTGCTGGCGAGATGCTTGGTGCATACGAGAGCAATGCTAGTTACGGTAGGCCGGCATCCTCGTCTTCGTTAAGGGCGCTGTACGATCACTTTATTCCGCATGAGCACGAGTCCTTGCGACCATGCGCACGGTCGCGTGAGGGCGCGTTGCGGATGAGGTGCTGTACGATCAGGTTTGCTGCATGCGGCCGAGCGGACGACTCCGGCGTTCTGATTGCCGCGCTCGTCAGTGCCGCCCGTGCAGCAGCAGAGGCATGTGCCGTAACAAAACACGATGATATCTTGCCGTACCAATGCACACACTGTGATATTGTGGCTCACCCGAGACGTGTTTAGCTGTGAGATTTTTCGTAGCAGTAGGTAAAACCGCGATCGGCTGTGATGGCCATGGATCTCGGCGCGGCCGATTCTGACGTCCACGAACGAAGTCGCAACAAACTTTGCAACACCACAGGCGAGGATCTAAAACACCGTCGCGGGAAATGATTAACGTTTGCGCTATTTCCACTTCAGAAATTGAAAAAGGCATACACCGCGATCGTGACACAACTCGTTCGACCGCTAGTCGGCTAGACTCCGCTGAAGATCACCAATATATGCAACCGTTCTAACTACGATCGAAGGTTTTTGCCTCCTAATATTTTAAGAGTGTCCCTATTGACAGTTACGCTATACGCTAACATGCAATAACGATTTCAGAATGACGATGCGATTCGTATCGCGAATTCTCGGAGCCAAGGATACGGTACTAGAACAAGCTATAGATTAGCAGCACATATTCGATAGTTTTTAATTATAAGCGGGAAATTCACATAGCTGAGACCAGACACAGGTTATATCATCAGTTATTCAAACTAGCATACTGCAGTCTTTTTACATGTATTATAATTGCCTTTATTTTGTAGCTTTTTCATTAATCCATGCGCACTTCAGTTGTCCTCTATAAACGTTGGTTGTCACAGTCAAGTAAACAGGCCTCCTTGCTGTCTCCCCACTTATCTGTTATTGCGAAAGATACTTATCTATTCATCGATATGCGAAGTGTGTCTGAATTGTGTTGTATTAAAAATTCCATATTTTAGCACACTGTTGTCGAATACGAACCCAAATGCGCAAGAAAGTTGTGACATTCCCAATAATTTGGAATATGTAAAATCAGTTGTAACTGCAGCAGTTGTGCATTTCACAGAAGAGTGACCGTGCAACAGTACTGATTTCTCTCTGTGATGTTATTCCGTCCGTTATAAAAGCCAAAGTAGAAATAGCACATTGTGGTGACAATGAGAGGGGCCAAGCCATCTATCCCTGCGCTGAAATGCATGGCTTTGTTTTTTGCACAGTCAAAGCGGGCAACCAGCTTTACCTTAGCAGTCATTCCTTAGCCCATATTGCAATGAGAATTGCACAAGCTGGACTGCAGCAGTGCAAACAAGCCTGGAGAGTTGTGCTCAGAGCCAGTCAATGGCGACACATGCAGAAACAAGCTGGCATGTTGTCTGTACAACTCAAAAAAATTCTGAAAGTGCCCATGTGAATGAAAACAAAGTGGTCGCCTAGTACTTAGTAAAAAGCCATGCATGCCTTTTACCTGCAGTGTAAACATAACATGATGTGGGAGTAGGTAAATTGGCTTACATCTGGAAGGCTCCGGCATGGTTGAGGTTGGGAAAGAATGCTTCAAATATTTAGGGACACAGGATGCACTCACCATGCATATTGGTTATCTCCAGCAGAAAGCTCTGTTGTTGGAAAATACAATGGAATAAAAATAAGCATATAAGTGTGTGTAGGGCATACGTGCATATATCCTCTCATATAGCTTTACAGTAATGTTTAAGACTTTTTTCTGAGCATAAAAAAAATGAGGGATCGTAACAGTGATTCTGGTTCCCAAAACAGCATATAAAAGTGAGCATTGTCTGCACCACTTGTCATATATAAAAGTTTGGAACTTGCTAGTTGTTGTTATTAGCAACATCTTCTGCAAAGTAAAGCTTATTTTATTGCCAGTTTGGTTTGCAAACTACCAAAGTTCCCTTTTGTCTCTTAAGTTCCCTTATGGTAAATGATGTAGTTGTTAACCTAACAGCTTGAAGATATTTGCCTAGGCTATGCCTAGTTTTTGGCTTCATACAGAGAGTGTATGAGAATTTAAACAGTCCTAGAAGGACTGCATGTATTAGGCAAACAAATTTTTTGTTTTGTGGCCTTCTTTTTCAAAATAATGCACCAAAATGATAATCCTCCTCAGGGCCTTATATGAAAACTCGTGTTACTAATATAAGGAAAACAGCAACTTAAAAAATAAATTAATATTTAGTACAGGTTTGTGCCTTTCCTTGCGTTTCCTTGCCGTCAATGTCAGAAAATCACATTCACACACAAAATTCACAGCAGCTGTAACCTGACTCCATTCATGACGACAGAACTGTATGTGAAATTTAGCTTTATTATAGAGGAGAAGAAGGCACCCTTTTATAAACACTGTAAATGCTGTCCCCATAACATACCTGGCTGGCCATTTCAGATAAGGATAAGGATAAAATGACACACGCACATAACAGTCACATGTGTGAACACACGCACCTAGCACTTTAACCACATCGCATAATGGAAGTTTCTGTGTTGCTTCGCTTGAAACAGGGTGGGATAAAAGCACAAAGGAAACACTGACACATATCAGCTCGTAATGGAGACGGGTATGGCTGACAGTAAAAACTATTAATGCAGTCCTATTAACATTGCCAAATAGGCCATTCCCGAGCACGCAGACGGTTGTTCTGGAGGGTTGGAATGTTGATATTGACAGTGGGATGGCAGACCATGTAGCAGTCAATGAATGACTAGTTAAATGAAACAGTGAAAGGAAGCAAAGCAGCAATGTGGGCTAGTTGGTTGTACATTTGATGGGAATAACGTGCTACACACGGACAAAAACCGACAACTGAAACGACGGACACAGGACAAGCATGCACTAACAACTAAAATTTATTCTGGTACGAGGGCACATAAATACATTTCATGCACATGCTCAAAACAATCAATTCATTGCCACCGGCTGTGTCGTACGCTCCTTCGTTTCTTGATTAGTTCTAACTCCTCACTTGATAACAACACCGAGTGTGTGCTTGCGCACTCGTCTTCACCAGCCTCCCATATCTAATAGACTTCTTTTATTTTCTTTCTTGTCCCTTGCACGAGCTAAAATTGTAGTCCGTTCAAAGTAAAGTGGAAATTTGTGATTTGCACAATGGGGTGCTTGTCCTGTGTCCGTCGTTTCATTTGCCGGCTTTTTGTCCGTGTGTAGCGCGTTATTACCATCAAGTGAAAGGAAGGTCATTAATGACTGTAAGAAAAAGGGAAGGGTACAATACCTTTGAGGTTGCCCGAGATTCCAAAAAAAGAAAGGCAGGATGGCCAAGGGTTAGCATGGGCCAACTGCTGTTAACTGGCTAAGATCACTTAAATCCCACTCAGAACAGTACGATGCAAGACATTATTTTATAAAGGATCTTATTGCATGCTTTCTCAAAGAGACTAAGGCGCAAGTGTACGTCGCAAAGAACGAAAAGTTGGCTATCACAGGAATGATTTTCAGAAAGCGTACCGATTTGGAAGGAACAATTTAATGGGCCACAACAATTTAGCAGTGTGAGAGTACTTAGTTTTTTTCACGATTAGGAACCCATGCTAGTCATAGAAATGGTACAATTATTTGTTGCTTAATTGTCACAATATCAAAACTAAAAAAATTCACCACATTCTGCTGTATACAGCCATGCCTCGTTAATATCCACCGTGTATTATGATGGCTTGAATTATGGACAGTTTTTCGGGGGATGAAACTTTATCAAAGCATGCATGCCTTAACATGGAAACTTGCTGTTTGGACAAATGACAGCGTTTAAATGCATAAAGCCAATTGGGACCCTCATATGTTTGTCGTGTGATATGGACTGCAATGCGAACGTCTGGACTGTGGTAACCAGTTACTATAACATAGCGCAAGGACTGTTAGAAGTGTTTGGCGACAAATACAGACTGAATCATATGGCTGTTGCACCGTGGAATTGCCCTTATACCACTTGCAGCATAGCGTGCAGTTTTTGCTAAACATTAAACTGCCACGCACGCCGATTCTCTCCGCTTGCACTTTCTGACTGACAAAGCATTGCTTTTTCTAGTGTCAAAATCAATGGCACTGAAAAGCTCGGCGACTAATTTCCTGTCGCACTTTGTTCACTGCACAAATGAATTAACTAAGCCGCTCTTTGCCGGTATAATCTTTTTTTTTTGTTATAATCTAACAGATGTTTGCTTGCAACACTAATTTAATTTTTTTTTAAACAGAGCAGACGGCAAGAAGAAAAAAAACACTCCAGTTAGAGCATGTCGGGCACGAGAACTTGGCAGAGGTTCAAAGCAGGGAATCTGCAAATACAATCCAGGCAGTAAGGAAATGGGTTGAAATTAAATGTGATCTCAACCTCGACAGGTTGATGGCTGCACCGGCACTGTAGGACTTTCGGAAACGGCTCAACGTCAGCATTGTAGGGCCAACCACAGTGCAATAGAGCATAGCACATTTAAAAAAAATCAAAATAAACCTTGTTATCATGGTTTTGGCAATATACACAAATATGGCCCTGTCACGGCCATACGACAAATGTGAACAGATGTGTGTCCACAGAAACCTACAGCTGAGCATTGTGGAAGGTGCAAACAAGCATCTACATTCAAGCAAACAAATTTAGAAATGCAGCAAATGCAAAGAAGGCGAAGGAAATCTAGGAAGCATTCACATCTCTGACAGATACATTCTCATATGCCCACCATCGCCTTCATCCAGCAGGCAAATAATGTTCATTGCAGGCAGTCGCAGGTAAATGAACACAGCAGATGCATGTGCATTGATGACATATGCTTCTAAAGGCTTCGATAATGTTTCACACGCGCTGGGACTGCTTACTTAGGAAGTGCTAGTTAACAACTCTTCGGCACCAATAAAGCCGAGTTATTGAGCACCTCGGCGACAGCAGTGTAGTGAAAGCAACAATGAATATGGGATCAGGTGCTGATTCAAAGAGTACAGTTTCTATCCCGATTGTCATGGCTCACGGAGCACTTCGAGATCGCTGCATTTTACCATTAGCCATGGCAACCACGGTAATCGACTTAATATTGCAAGCATTCGTCAAAAATCTACCTTCCCTCCACGCTGCCAAACAAAAAATAAATTGTAATCACAGCAGTTTACTGAAAATGCTTTCCATTTTTAATCACGATTCGCTTTAAGGAAAACTATGTACGGTTCTGATCTGGAACGAAAGTGTTCATATTAATAATACACAATTGTAAATGGGTTGACTGCTTTTCAGAAGCGTAAGCATCTGCTGTGGTCTTTTTTTTTCTTTTTTGGCATCAGGTAAAAAGAAATGCTCATGAACAAGAGCTGCGCTAGTGGGCCCATATTAGAGACTTCTGCATTGTGAAACACCGGTGAATTAGTTGCGACAATGGTTTTTGTTCGTACATAAGTGTTCCTGATCTGGTGATATGCTACAACCCAAACTTAACACTACTGCCTTGGCTCAGACCATGATCACATGCAGGGGAGGCTGGATTCATTCAATTTGTTACGGAAATATTTATTGCAGAGATGGGCCCGCGCAGCCGGCAGGAAACAAAAAAAAAAGACTCTCCAGGTGTGAGATCTGCCACGCACACCGATGTTTTCACACAGATTTCACAGTGCCGCCGGCATATCATCGTAATCCTGCCACTCATAGTCGCAAATTCCACTTTATGGAGCACAGCGCCGCAGAATGCTGGCGACGCTTCAGTAGTCCCGACAGAAAATAGCTCAGCGTCCGTGCAGCAGAGGTCGTTTCGCATACGCAAAACATAGCTTTCAGAATGGTCTCGTCGCACTCACGGCGGTTGTCTAACACAGTAGTACACACGAACTACGATCGATATCGGTGATGGCTACGGCGCAGCACAACGACTTGTGCTCGTGATCACTGCAACCGCTGCAGCGAATGCGACTCGCTGCAGAGCTCGAAGTTCATTTCGTCACGTCGCACTCACGGCAGTTCTCAAACTCAGTACACACGCGTGCACCCAAACCAGGATCTGCTGTACAGCTCTAAGTTCATTTCAGCACTCGGAAAACAAGGCGTGCGTAGTAAGCTTTTCAAACGTAATTATACTTGCAGGCGACATCACTGACTGACGCAAAAGCACTCGTTCCGACTGCAATCACTTTCACTACACTGACACTTGTCACTGCGCTGTGAAGCTTGCTATATGCACAGGAAATTTACCCTGGGGAGCTTCTTCTCGCTGCTGTTCGTGAATATCGTCGCGCGAATAAAGAACACTTGAAACTAACACAAACGACTCCATATAAACACCCCGCGAAAACCGGCACTGTTACGTCTGGCGTAGACGGCGTGGGTTTGTAGGCCGCTCGGTCACCTCAGTGTAGACGGCGACAAAACAACTTGGGGGAAACCGCCGCTTGCCACTTTTGCACAAGGCGAAGCTCGAAGACGCTGTCAACACTCGTAATAGTCACACGCGGCCAATATTATGTGTTTCTCGGCACAGCTACCACCTACTAGGCCTGGCATCTCACTCCGCTTAGCGGGCGGCCATCTTGCTAAGGAGGCGCGGCCTGGCACCGCTGCGCTGTTACGTCACGGGACAGCAGCCAATAGCGTGATGCGACCATCCGCTCGTGCGGAAAAAAGTTGAACCAACTTGTGTGCATAGGCGGATGCGTTCATGCGCTCCATTGTTCGGCCCTTGCGCAGCCCTTGCGCACTGTCGCAGCGACGCGAGCGCATGCGAAAAAAAAGTGATCGTAAGCGCCCTTTAGTTGTAACGATGTAGAGACGAGGCTGCTGCTTCGCATGCGCGCCTGTCGTCTGTGCGCTGCCTGCACGTGGCGCCAGCGCAGAAGGCGGAGTTTCGATTGCGCAGGCGACGCACGCCACGTGAATGGGTGGGCCAGGAGGGCCTCATCGACAGGTGTAAAAAAGTATCAGATCATTGGCGGTGTGCAATAGTTTCGCTTTCAACGCTGTCAATGTTATCGCGCCTCTGCTTTGAGTTTAGACGCTTTCCCAGCCGGCATGCACATGCGCACGCATCGAATGATACTTTAGCCTGTCTGGGCATGCTTGGCCAGCGTTTAACTGTAGTTTCAATGGCGCCTTTTTTACTGTTTTTTGGGGGTTGACATTTTATTGGGTGTTGAGGGGGGATCAGGGGAGCTAGGAAACGCTCTTCGGTCTCCGCGCTGACGGAAAGCGCGCACTTTTGTAGCGCAAGCTATACTGGCCGAGGTTGAGCAGTTTCTTGTGGCTCCTGGACAGCCGTGCTGCGCATGCGCGAGGAGCAGTGACGTCACACGGCGCACAGCTGGCGCGCCAGAGCCGCCGCCGCCGCGCGCGCCTCGCCGGTCTGCGCATTCCAGAGGAGTGAAGTCACAGCCGCGGCAGATGCACTGGCGCCGGCGCGTGCCCAGCTGTGCGCCTCCTTTGCGCAGTAGCCAAGTCTGACGCTGCGCCTGAGCCGCTTGATAGCGCTTCTCATTTTGTGCGCATGCGCAGAGGTATCAGGGGGGGGGGGGGGGGCATACATATAGCGCGGCGTTTGCTAGTATGGTTTAGCCATGGAAAAGGAGAGCGAAATTGCTGCTCAGCGACATTTGATGCTCAGCGGTTGTATATCCTGGCATAACAGAGATAAGCCACTGCTAATTTTTGACAGCGGGGACGAGTTTACGGCGCCTTTTTGTTCGTTATAACCGAGTGGTGCGGCCATGGTTGTTCGTTTTATCTTGACGCAGTTCCATAGCCGTAATACATATCTTAACTGCTATAGTTCCACCTTCATTCGTATAAGCGACCGTTCGTTATAACTGCGGCCATTTAAGTGGCCTCGACTGTATTACCAGTGTTGGCGAACGCCGGAAAGCCGGTGAATTGTCTTGAGTTGTAAGCTGGTTAACTAATTTCTGATAATTAACTTTTAACTGTCAGTTGCTAGGCAACTGGTTGCAATTATAGATTTGTAGCGGGTTGTTAGTAATAGCGATATCAGTTTCTAGAATTTCCAAAACGCGATTATCCTCGGCACTGTGGCTCGACAAAATCTGGCTGCATATCGTGCCAAAGTGCATGCGCTTTCGAAACGCATGCAGGCAAAGCCGCCTTGCCAGTGCTCGTAACTAGTCAAAATAACCAAATTTTGTCCAGCCTCATCGCCAAGGGTAGTCGTGTTTTCTAAATTTTAAAAACTGACATGGCTATTACTAACGACCGACTATAAATCTCGAATTGAAACTAGACACGTAACTCTAATAGTTACAAAGTTAATTATTAAAAATTAGTTAACCAGCTTACTACTTAAAACGATCCACCGGCTTTCTGGTGTCCGCCAACACTAGTAATACTATGCTGAAAAGGGTATATCTTTACCTCAAAAAAACTATTTTTGAGAATTAATTAAAGTCTTCTCTGAAACACCTGGTATACATATGTAGGCCTGTGTCGGCTATAAATGCCAGCGAGGCCCGACGTTGGGGCCCATGTGTCCAGATTCGTGCGTTGGGTGGTTGTCTGGCGTGGTAACCTTGACTGCCGAGGTGTCGCTTGCGCGGCCCAAAGTCCGGGGTAAGTTAGCAAGAATGAGCTAACGTGGCCTCCGTAGCGGCAGCGGGGCAGAAGGGGCAGTACAGAAAACGAGTCTGCGATGTCCTGGAGGCCCTGACCGCAGGCCTCAGCGCAGCACCCACCCTGATTCTCCACAGCACCACCTCCTCAAGGCGAGTTAAACCGCCAGGAAGGTTGGACCCACGCGGTGGAATTAAAGCACGCGTGAAGCAGCGCTGAAATTCCTTTCTCCGCTGCTCAGGGTAGTTACCCTGCAGGGAGGAGGACGTTTACTGTGGACAGATGAGGGTGTGGCGAGTGTTTAGGAAGGCGCAACCGGAGGGCGATTACCACGGGAACAGTCCGGAAGTGGTTTTTGTGTAAGGAGAATGTGGCGAGGTCTGAGGAATCGCCAATGGAGGATGGTTGCCGTGGAAGGAGGAGGGTACGGCAAGGGAACCGAGAATGCATTAACCGTCTAAGTGATCAGAAAATCTTAATTTTTCAAATTTTCTGTTCAGGTGTCCAACGATATGTGAGACAGATACTGCGCCATTTCCTTTCCCCAAAAACCAACTATTAAATTTTCTGTCCCTATTCCTGTCCCCGAAGGGCCCCTTCCAGCCAATGGCGTCGGCTGATTCTCATGAGCCTGCTATAGCGCGACAGTGCTAGGGAGTGGCCGATTAAAGTGAATAGTCCCCTTCTTCCATGGTCGGGGATAGTCCCCTCCCTACATTGTCACGTTGCTCGTTGCATTGTCACGCTAGCAGGTTCGTGAGAATCGGTCGACGCCATTAGATGGAAGGGAGTCCTCGGTCGGGGAAAAGCCGCTTTATTCTTTATTTGTACCCTACTATAGACCATACACTATAGTCACTGTTCGCACCGCACCTCTACGACCGCTCATTCTTCAAAAAACAGCATGACATTCAGAAGGGTTTTCCACGTTAATCCCAACTTTATGAATTCAGCACAGACCTTCGACTAAGATCTGAATATTTATTTCAAACTAATGCCATCTGCACGAATTTTACCATTTCGGCAGCGTTTAACATAATCTAATGGCTAAACTTCAACCCTGCATGTCTTTCGAATGACCCCTTAACCTTATCGTGAACTCATTGCATTCATTCCTACCACTCACAGTGCACTGCTATTGAAAATAATGATACCGCAACCACCAAACATGAGCCAGATCATCATAGCTGAATTTAGGGACGTTATACAGAATCCCTGTCCTGACAGCAATATCCTCCTTTCATCACCCAATGAAGAACATCGGGTAGCTACTGAGTCTTTCCTTGCGAGCCACCAAAATCCGATCTCTCTCCCTTGCTGCCAAGCAAGATGCCCTTTCTTGCATACATGAGAACTTAGCAGGCTGGACACAGATGGCGCATCCTGTATGGGACCGCGACGGCAGCCTGTTCTGCCCCCGACCTCCGCCTAGCCTTGCAATCTAGAATCCCATTTGAGGTCTTTCCACTTAATTGGGCAGAACTTATCGGAGTGAACCTAGTAACGGACTTACTCTTGGAGGGAAACTAACTCGGCTGCCATTCATACCGACTCCCACTCTCTCTTACTCCGCCTTACCACATCTAAGAAGGGCACGCACATATTGCAGAGCCTTTTAACCAAACTTCGGAGACTCGCAGCACACAGCTGTAACCTTCTGCTCCGATTGATCCCGCCTAAAGTGGGCCTTGACTTCCTGGTGATGAGACCGCTGATGAATTGGCTAAAGACGCTCATGAAGCCAAAAATTCCTCGCTGTCTCTACTCTAGGTACCCTATTTGACGAGGCCCGCAACGCCATCCGCTTGCATTTGGCTGTCCGGTTCCATCCGGATCCTCGAATAGCTTGGCTGGATTCCTTCCATCGTGCAAATTCAGTTTTCTTGCGCGACACTTTTAATTGTGAGGCAGCTCTGGACAATTGTAAGATACTGTTATGAGCATATTGATTAGAATGGTGTAACCTTATGATGGGTAGCAAAATCCCGCTTTTAAAGTTCCTCCTGCGATTGCAGCGAGTAGTTAAGACGGCCATAGAAAACCAATGGGGCGCGTTCTTGACAGCAGCACCAAACTACAAGCATCGTGAGGCGGGATCTGCAGATATATTGATTGTTATGGTACAATCTTAAGATATGCGAAAAAAATGCGTTCATCAACAATTTCCCGTTCAAAAAATGCGCTTGTCCAGAACTTCTGCTTATGTCCAGAGCGCGGCCTTGCTAGCCGACAGCGCTTTTCTTCGCCTTCGAACTCCCGCCTTCGAGCTTGCTGTGTTCGTATACAGTTAAAAGGATGTGCCCCTCAAGCGCAGGGCTTCTAGTCCGCCCTGCAGGGACTGTAATGAAGATGAAACCTTAGAGCATCTCTTACTTAAATTTCCAGCTTTTTCCTCTCACCGTTCCACACTAATGTACGGTTAAAAGAAGCTCGGACTTCCAACCTTAACTCTTAATAACTTCTTTTTCCTCATTGTCTTAAATCATCACATGATTCGCGTCCTCTCGATCCGCCTCCCTCGACGACACCAACCTAATCATCCTCATCAACATAATCATCCTCTTCCGGGCTGTCAGGGCTGGGTGGGTATACGGGTCATTCCTGGAGGGGTGGGTGTGGGGAGGGGGAGGGTTCCATCCAACTGGTTGGCTACACCAACCTCTTCTTCTACCCTCCAATGTTCTCTCCTTTTTGTCCGCCCTCTCTGCTGTAATTTTTTCTCCCCTTTCCACTACCACATCTTACGGACTTTTCTGTCAGAATAGTAGCCAGCAGAAAAAAAGCTCACCACAAGTACCGGCGAAACCAGAAACGCGCTTCGTTTTCCGATAGCTTAGATCATCCACCGCCGCATGCTGACGAAACGTGTGCAATAATTAAGTCATGACTAACAGAATTGCCCGTGCAGTGATCCATGCAGTGATCCGTCCCTTACATGAGTATCAATCAAACGGTTTTTTTTTTTATTTGGCGGGCGCTCGTAAATCTGGCGCAGTTGTCGCGGTCGCACTGTGGACCCAAAGTTCGAATCCAGACATACTGTACAAGCGCAAAGAGACACGGACAGGAGAGAAACGACAGGACAGGTCGTTTCTCTGCTGTCCGTGTCTCTTTGATGCTCTAGTTATACTACGTCTCGGATTAGTAACCGACTAACCCAAGGAGCCTTAGCAATTACTAATGTTTGACGCGCAATCACACCGAATGGCAACGAAACACAGTCATTCACATGATACTCGCCGACGTCAGAACAAGTCGAGGTCCTGCCTCAGACCTTCGGCTCCATAATTAGGACCAACCTGAGGGTGTTTTCCAAGCATAAATCTTGAATAACGAGTTTACCCTGCGAAATTTAAAAAGAAAACGCAGTAAAATTAAACAGTGGCTGGTTTTAGGTTTGCAAAATATCAATGTGTGACCGAAGTTAAATCATAATACTGTTGCGCTGCATTCCATTACGCTATCGCGCAATACAACTTCGTTGATGGTGTTTGCGTAGATGACGAAGATCTTATTTTCAAAGCGAAAGCTTTACCATTTCGCTGTGTCTGCACATATGACCTTGAACAGGAGGAGCGGAACTGCTTAAGTAACCACCTGTACGTACCACGTGACTCGCAGTAGCTGCAGCTGCGCGTTGCCTATCCAGCGTCTCGCTATGGACGAAGCAAGTCAGTCGGAGCCGACGTTTTCGAGAGTGGGTACCCGCAGACGTCGGACCGAGTCTGATCAACCAGTCGACATTGTCAACCGTGCGAGGGATTTTGCAATCGACAGGGAGCGCAAACGCGCTAAACACGCAACGAAACCGATGAAGAGCTTCGCCTAGCTTGCAACGGCGATCGAAAGATGCCGAAAGAAGACAGCAACGAGGCGTTGGAAGTATATATATATATATATATATATATATATATATATATATATATATATATATATATATATATATATATATATATATATATATATATATATATATATATATATACTACTTCCATATACTTCCATCGCCTCGTTGCTGTCTTTATATATATATATATATATATATATATATATATATATATATATATATATATATATATATATATATATATATATATATAACTGTGCTATACTTCTTCGTGAACCCACGCCATAGCCGCAACTGGCAGCGAACGCATTTTCTGCACAGTAGGCTATGCTAATGCAGGCCGCTCGATGCGTAACAAGAAAGGGCTTGTTTCACCTTTTTGTTGCTGCTATCCCCGAATGCTGAGTTCTCCTTTGCAAGCAAAGTTCAACGTGCGCAAAAAAAAAAAACAAGGTTGGTTTCATAGGCTATAGCTGCCGCTATGTGCAGGAGCTAGTGGTGACCAAGCGTGGGGATATTATGCGCGATTTTTTTTTATTCTCTCAGTGCACGCATTATTATAAGGTGCCATTTTCAACTACACTTGGCCTGAATGAAACAAATCTGAACGTCTGGTTCTCCCTTTTAGCATGGCGGTGGCGACATGGTTTCGCGCCGAATTTACTGCCCTCTGCCTTCAATGCCACGATTTCAGCCTCGGTGCCTGTACGTCTACTGCGCCGCAACGAACTCTCAAACTCTCTTTCCTTTTCTTTCCTTTTTCACGTCTCCTGATCCTTTTTTTCTCTTTGGAATCAATGGTGCCATGCAGGGAAGTGCGCTTCCCGCGCCAGGCAGCCGGCATCTGGGCACTTGCCACTAACCAGCTTTGCAAAGATTGTATGGGTATTGATGTCAGCAACTCAATCGCGTTGCGCTTTCTCACCTTTCTGAGCAAACGTTTTTCTTTATTCGTTACTTTAAATCAATTTACAGTTGGTTAAAACTTTTCATTCCTTATTTTTCTACCTACACCGTAAATAATTCAAAGGTAGCATGACTGATTCGTAATCGGACTTCGTATGTGACCCCGCCGCGGTGGCTCAGTGGTTAGGGCGCTCGACTACTGATCCGGAGTTCCCGGGTTCGAACCCGACCGCGGCGGCTGCGTTTTTATGGAGGAAAAACGCTAAGGCGCCCGTGTGCTGTGCGATGTCAATGTACGTTATAGATCCCCGGGTGGTCGAAATTATTCCGGAGCCCTCCACTACGGACCTATTTGTTCCTCTCTTCTTTCACTCCCTCCTTTATCCCTTCCCTTACAGCGCAGTTCAGGTGTCCAACGATATATGAGACAGATACTGCGCCATTTCCTTTCCACCAAAAACCAATTATTATTATTATTATTATTATTCGTATGTGATGTTAGCCCTTAATGTTCCGCTGATAAAAGAGAGATCAAGAATGGATTTTGAATTCCCTTTGATTCCAGTGAAGTCACTTACTACCTGTAAGAAGTCAAATGCGAAAGTAATATCGTAACATTTAATTTTCAGTAACATTGTTGGGGATGATGCAAATGAGGACCATTTAATGTTTGGCAAATTAAAATCTTCTGCCAATATAACTCTATCATCGTGCTTCACAAGTAGCTGTAGATACGCTCTCAGATTATTTATAATTGCAATATGAGAGTTAGGAGGTATGTATGAACGAAACGAAACTGGGGCGGGAACTTCACAGTACTAGAAGGCTCGCAAGGCAGAATGGTGCTCTAATCTTTAATTTTTAGACGAACCTGAAAAGCTCCGATGTACGCGCTTAATCAATTTTCTCGAGCCATACGAACACTGCAGGCTACGGGGAACGCCTTGCTCGAGGGTTTCGAATTATTTTCTATGGGGGGGGGGGGGGGGGGGGGGGGGTTTGACGTGCTGCGAAATAGCGGCACACGGGCTTTTTTCTTTCTCACCTCCGTTGGCCTGCAGTCGTCGCGGACGGGATCAGAACCGTCAGTTTGTGCTCAGCAGCCGAACGCCAGAACCTCCGAGTCACTACGGCGGCTTTCGGCGTCATTTTTGGTGGTACGACTTTGCAACATATTTTTGAGCAGTCTACGTCTGCAAGAAAATTTTGTTATGGATGTACGTGTCGATATAACCTAAGTTAGTCAAATCCAACTCAGCGCGAAAAGTGGTGGCAGTTTTTGACGTCGACGAAGTGGTTGCCACGATTCTGAAGATTGTTGCATCACTTGTTTCTCTCTCTTTGCTCCTATCTCATCTAAAATAAATCCCCTTTCGACAGCCGTCAGGTCCCTGTAGTCGGACATTCAAGGTGCCCAAGGCACCCTCCGTTGCTTATCTTTTAAGCTCCCCGGTCGCCGCCTCACTTTCCTACTCCCTCTCTTTCTTTTTCATCGAACACACTCCGTCTTTACGTCGGTGAAATTGAGGTGCCTTTCATGTGAAGGACAATTGCTGCGGGCCTTCTTTTTAAGTACAGCCGAACTATCCTCGACTCCCCTATTTTCCAAAAGATATTTTCTGTTCCTTGAGTTCCGTTGTCTTGGCATCTAGGTAGCCAAGTCATGTCTCTGTCTGCTACGCCACCGGCAAGCCCGTTATCTTCAGCGGCATCTGACGATAAGAGTGCAAAAGGTGCGCGACGCATATGCTCGTTCACAATAGCGAAGTCAGGTGCTGCCTGTGGAACCTGTCCTGCGGCAGAATGCTTTGCGCTCTATCCCTGTATGGGGCGCCGGTCGCCTAATTGGCACCGTACCTTCCCCGAGCGCCGAGCTGAAGGGCTGTCGCACAATGGGCCCCCGGCAGGCAATGGGCCCCCGGCAGGCAACGCGCTGCAAGTCCGCACGCGTAACTTGGCCAGTGGGTCCAAGGAGAACCCTACCTGGGACGTACCCGTCCCGTCGGTGACACCTGCAAAGATGTCCTCTGTTCTCGGAAAGAAAAATGAGACGCGCAGAGTGTTCGGTCCTCTTACGAGAGCGGGTTCCGACGCGACGGCTGGCCAAGATGCGAGGCGACAGTCCGCCCGCGCTCGACGAAGCCTGGGGAAGCACGGTGCGCGCCGGTTGTTGACTTGCGGGTTTCTAAAGGGGGGGGGGGGGGGGGGGGGGGGGTGACCCCTTAAGAGCTTTGCCAGTAAGGGTTCAGGAAATACCGACAAGCGCAGTTGAAGAGCGAAGTGGTGGGGTGGGATTGCAGATGGATGGATGAGGAGGGGACGGTGGGGTGCAGTGTGGAGTGGCGCCACATGCCAAAGCACAAATAGCTTTGGCATCCTTTCGTTCCTTCCTTGCGGCGCCTGCACGCTCGTTCAAAGCAGGTGGTTTAAAGTAGTTGTAATGGTTTATTGAAAAACCGAATACAAAAAGGAAGGAAAGAATATTGCCGGCTAATCTTGTAATCTTGTCTCAGGAAAAGTTTTCTGAACGCCCGGTGTCAACCAGTTTCTCTGCGTGGCTGCCCGTTGCTATGACGAGGCGCCTAAGGAATTCAAGCTACAGCTTTCTTCACATGGCTTTCCCTACTTTATAGTGGGTAGTCATGGTGTGTTTTTCATCTTTTATATTAGATCCATGGTGTGGAGCAAGGTGGGACGCGCTCCTGCCACTGCGCTTGCGAAGCTCGCAATGCGTCTCTGTTATGCTAAACCTCTATAATCACACAAACTTGCTTTTTCCTTCCTCCCTTGAGGTAGCGCTTACTTTGCATTCAACTATTAATGCCACGAAAGTAGCTTCGCGGGCAAAAATTAGCGGTGCTTACGGAAATGCTGCTTTTTTTTGCGAAAGTAGTAACTGTCTACAAGCACTATGTATCGTAAACTACGCACAGGGGCACTGTTATGTCGACTTCTTTCTCGATTCATTTCTTCACCCCTCTGCGGTTGGTCAACCAGGTTTTTGATAGTACCGCATCTGGAGAAACAAGTTTCTTGCTAGCCATCAGAGCAGACGTCACGAGTACTTCATACTTATGCCATGGAAGGAAAAGTTAGAGCTGGAAAAACAGTCCGTGTGAAATGCGGCCCATTTAAATCATATGTAAGTTGCTGCACTTGTCACAGCAGTAGTGGGTCGTTTTGAATGCTGCTTTTACAGCGTATGCCTGTATTGGGGTATTCTTCCGGGCAAAATGGCGCCGACACCACCGTCGGGCGTCGCCGCAGTATGTGGCGATAGAAAACTGCCACGATGGCCTGAAAATCGAGACTTGTAGCACCGCTGTACGGTGAACACGGTAAGTACCGTAACAGTATTCGTGTACGGCAGTTGTGTCTAAACAAGCGTGTGACCGGTAGCGACGACAACGCGTTACCTTATCTGGCGTACTGCTAAAACTCCCAAGTGTTATTCCGGTGGGGCGAAGAGTGGACCCTCGAGAGAGAAGGAGCCGTATGTGGTAGCGTCACGTGATACGGGTTGGCACACATTCTGCTGGAGGACTACGTTAGGCTGAGCCTCGCAGTGGGCGCTTTCACGTTGAGGGGTGTTGTACAACTATCTGCACCGCCTCGAAGGCAGACGACTGGGATATTCTTATTTTAGTTCAAACTTAATTGACGGGAGGAGGCGGGGGAGTGAAGCATTTGCTTTTCCACGTACAGTTAGGACTTCATAGAACAAGGACAATTCGCACCATCGTGCAATAAAAGGAAAAGCAAAGAAAACAACACAAGTGCTCGAGGAACCTCTATCTTTTTCTCCCTTCTCTTACGCCAACCACCTCTGTTCATTCGAGCCCGAGTCTGATGTATCAGGCGGGGTCAGCGCAGCGCCTAAGCAGCGGACGTGCCATGGCGTGAACGACTGGATGGAGCGTCTCTTAAAGGTGGACATCGCAATCACGTTACGTCAGCGCGCTACCCGCTCGGTATTCTTTTACGCTCATTCCAGGCTGTTAGCTGCGCAGCTTATGCAAGCGAGACCTGCGCGCCTTTATTGAACGCCAGTGCGGCGGCCTTGGAGCGGCGTCGGCTGCGGCGGCGAACAAGTGTCCCGCGCGACGGAGAGCGGCGTGCGTGACGCGGCCGCCTCTGCTTCCGGCAGCCGGCTACTGGAATGCGGCTCTCGCGGGGTCGCACGCACCGGCGGCGGCCGCCACTGCGTTGGCCTGGCTACACTGTTCTACAGGTGTGCCATGCAGCTCACTGCAGTGGCCCGGCCTCTTTCGTCGGCGCGGTAAAAGACGGGGAGCCGGAAAAGAACGCCGATGCAATCATCCCGGGCGTAAGCGGAAGCAGTCTTTGGTTGCGGACGCTGGAGAGACAGACACACCGCACGCATCTGGGTGGCGTTTTCACAGCGCGTGGAAGTAATCAACTTCTCACAGTTTCCGCGTAGGAGTACACCTAGCTTGACTGGTGCTGAGTTCGAAGTTCCGCGCTAGCACGCTTGCTCCTCATGCGTTCGGCAAACTGCACTCATGTTTACCTCACTTTGGTGCCTCGCTTTTCATAGCCCATGCATGTGCAGCTTCGGGGCGCTCACTTTGCAAGTTTCACGAGCGTCTACCGTGGAATGGTGAAACCAGCGTCGGCAGTGCGAAATTTACAGCCGTTGTACAAAACGAAGTAATCTAGTACAGTGGAATGGGTCAGGAGGTAGGGAAAATGGCGAATGAAGTGCGCAACGGTATTGGATTAGAAATCATGAGTGATCTAGTCATCATCGTCAACAGCAGAAGGAGTAGCCCGGCTACGTTCCACCGCAGGACAAAGGCCTCTTCCGAGCCCTGTCCTACGCCAGCTGTGGGCACCTTATCCCAGGAAATCTCTTCCTCCCCCCCCCCCCCCAAATATTTTCTCCCCATCTGATTTTCTGTCCACCTGGCTAATTTTCCTCCGTCCTAGGAATACACTCTGTTATCCTATCGAACCATGAGTTATTAATGCATGCATTATTTAAAAAAGGAGGAAATAATGAAATGTAAATGTTCAAATGCAATGAAAAGAGTGTAACGGCAAACAAGAAATCAGTGAAGGATGTGATTACTTGATGTGATCGTTGACCATCGATGCATTGATTTTAATTATGAATGCAAGTAATTAATGAATTCGATCAATTAATAGGGTAATTAATGAATGACAATGAAGAGTGTTAATTGCTGTTGTGAATAATGATCGAAATGTTTATTAATCACAATGAAATTACAGTGGTAATTAATAAACCAAACAAACAAGTAATATACAGCGACCGATGGAGCGATCTGACGGTAATGCGTTAGCATTGCTTCTTTTACGTTTTATTTTTTGTTTTTGTCTTGAATTATTCAACGAATTTTTATTCATGTTTATTAATTAAGACTGTGTTAATTAATTAACATATTGATGCACGCAATTGTAGTCGAAGGAGTAGCGCAGGCATTATAGCAGAGTGTTGGGGACGAGGGGTCCTTGAGTGAGCTGACTCAGCACCGCAGGTCCCTTCTTCGAATGACGTTGTCGGACTTGGTTATGAAGGAAACTGTACAGGGGGTTTATTTTACATTATTTACAAGATTTTGGAACCCATTGGAGGGTGATGGGGGAAGGTCGGAGGATCTGAGAAGATCTGAGGATGATCGAGGATTCCTTCCTCACGGCACTCGTCGTCCGGTTTAAAAAGGGTCCGGTCCCTAGGATTCCCCAGGTTCGAGGCGGCCTTCGCCAGGTTGTGCGTGGCCTAACTTGCGTTGTCGTACACACACACACACACACACCACTTCACATAGGGACACGCCCCCGTCACATGCCTTGCCGGAGAAAGAGGGTGCCGCTGGACAATCGCCCCCACCAGAGAGAGCGTGTCTTCGCGTCTGAACGACAGTTCTCACGCTCCAGCCGGACACGTCTTCCGGGAAGTCCGAAGGGCGAGACGCCGGCGAGCAGGCACAGTTGAAGGGGTGCTCCGGGCCGCACGATCTTCCGCGAACAATGTTGTTTTCAAACGGCAGTGGAATCCTCCGTCTCGAATCCAAATACCTCGCGAGGACCGAGCGTGGGAAACAAGATGCCTATCGACGTGCAGTGACCCTGGTTGCAGGTGTCCTGGCCGAATACGCAGCTGAATCAGACCACCGGCTGTCGCCAGAAACCTTACAGCTCCTCCGCGGCCCGAAAAATCTCGAATGTCCAGCGTTGACGACCGCTGGGCAGGAAGAGATGAGATGGCGTCCGTGTTGGTCCCCTGGATTGCAATATCATCGCCCCCAAGGCAGAACCCAAAGCACCACCAACAAAGGAAAGCGCAGGTGGGACGTTCCAAACAGCAAAGCACTGCCCCACCCGCAAGCGCTCGGACTTCGCCAAAGAATCACCAGGCTTCTTCCCTTGACAACAATACACTTTTAAAAAAATTGTGTTCAAATTTGGGTTAATGTTGTGCCGACTGAGCGCGAAACATCTCCTTTTGAAACTGCCACAGCCGGATTACTCGGAACAAATTAAAAAAAAAACACTCACACAGGAGGAGATTCCTCTTAGTTCTCCCGCTTACATCAGTCTGCTCAAGCCATCAGCATTTCCGTGCAGTTTCCCCTTCTTATAACGCACCGAGAAATTGTACTGTTGGAGAGCCAGACTCCATCTGAGCAAGCGACCATTTTTGGGGGACATCTCTCGCAGCCACGTTAAAGGACAATGGTCAGTCTCAAATACAAACTTTGCTCCGTACAGGTAACACGACAAATTCTGCGCTGCCCAAACTAAACACGCGCACTCTTTTTCGGAAGCGCTGTACGCTTCCTCTCTACTGGTCAGTTTGCGGCTGATGTACAGAACTGGGTGTTCTTCATGGTCGTAGCCAACTTGGCTTAAGACAGCACCCAGCCCTCTACCACTGGCATCACACTGGACTATGAACTCTTTCCCATAGTCAGGGGTCCTGAGCAAGGGTCGGGACACGAGTGCTTCCTTCAGGCTTTTGAAGGCGTTTTCTTTTTGGTTATCCCAACTTACGTCAGTAGGTGCTCCCTTTCGCAAGGCGTCAGTTAAGGGACTAGCCCGCTGTGAGTAGTTAGGAATATATCGCTGGTAGTACCCAACTAATCCCAAGAATGAGCGAATGGCCGTTTTCGTACGTGGTTGCGGAAATGCTGCGATCGGGGCAATCTTTAACTCGGATGGGCTCCTACTTCCCTGGCCTACAACGTGGCCCAAGTACGTCACCTGTGCGCAACCAAATCTACACTTTTCTGCCTTCAGTGTCAGTCCAGCCTGTCGTAAACTGGAAAACACGGTCTTTAGGTGTTCTAGATGCTCTTGCCAGGTTTCCGAAAAAATTGCCACATCGTCCAAATAAGGGAGTGCAAAGCACTGCATGTCCTTCAGTACGATGTCCATGAGTTTCGAGAAGCTGTAGGGGGCATTCTTCAACCCAAAACTAAGCATTAAGGGTCGAAAGGTGCCCGCTGGGGAGATGAAAGCGGCATACCTGCTCGCGCTTTCTGAGAGGGGAACTTGCCAATATCCCCGTACGAGATCGAGGGTGGAAATGAATTTCGCGCCGCTCACCCTTTCTATTCTTTCCTCTATGTTGGGAATCGGGTATAGCTGATCCCTGGTAATTGCTTTCAGCTTTCTATAATCCACGCAGGGACGAGGATCTTTCCCTGGGGCCTCAACAAGAATTAGCGGTGAGGTATAGTCACTTTCCGCTGGCTCTACAACCCCTAACTCCAACATGCGCTGAATTTCCGCGTCCATTATTTCTTTTTGCCGCGGTGATACCCTGTAGGGTTTCGACCGTACCGGCTCATCAGAGGTGAGCTCGATTTCGTGTCAGGAGGTGTGTCTTTCCCGGACGACTGCTAAATAGGTCAGCGAATTCGCTCAACAACTGCTTTAGCGTGTCGACCTGTGTCCCGCTTAGGAAATCTGCATTCACGGAGTGAGCCAGAATGTTTTCCACGTTGTCACTAGCGTCCGCACCTCCCTTCCAACCCTGACTCTCGCTGTCCAGCTCTTCTGGTTCATTTAGAGTCAGATTGACGATCCCGCTGTGTTCCACGAACGGCTTCATCAGATTGCAATGATAGATTCTCACCTGCTTTCCCCTGCCTGGAACCCTTAGCGCGTAATTCGTCTCCAAAAGTTTTTGCAACACTTCTACTGGACTATCCCAGTGAACTTCCAGCTTGTTTTTTCTCGATGGCCGGAGGACCATCACGCGATCGCCCGGGGTGAAACCTCGAAGGCGAGCGTTTTTGTCATAATAGACCTTGGCGGCCTCCTGGGCAGCCTTCATATTTCGATTTACTAATTCCCTCGTGTTGTTAAGGCGGTCCAGTAGCTTAAGCACGTACTCAACCACTGTCTGGTTCTCTCCTGTCCCTTCCCACATTTCTCTCAGCATTCGGAGGGGAGAGCGGAGGGCTCTTCCGTACACGAGTTCTGCTGGCGTAAACCCCGTAGCTTCGTGGGGGACTGTTCGTAAAGCGAAAAGTGTGGCCGGCAGACAATCCTCCCAGTCTGCTTTATGCTCATAACAAAGAGCGCGTAGCACCCGCTTCAGAACCGAATGCCATTTCTCTACACTGTTGGACTGCGGATGATACACCGAGCTGTGCAACAGTTTTATTCCGCCTCTTTCTAGGAATGTGGTCGTCAAGGCGCTTGTAAAGACTGTCGCCTGATCGGCTTGGATTTCGGCCGGAAATCCTATTCTCGCGAGCACTAACAAAAGGGCATGAACTATTTCTGTGGAGCTCAAGTCCTTCAACGGAATTGCTTCGGGAAATTTTGTGGCGGGACATAGCATAGTAAGCAAGTACTTATAGCCTGATTTCGTGTTAGGCAAAGGGCCTACTGTGTCTATTACAAGCCGGCGGAAAGGTTCCGAGATCAATGGAGCAATTTTCAGTGGAGCCTTCCATGTCTCTCCCGGCTTGCCCACGCGCTGGCACGCATCGCATGATTTTACGTAGCGTTCTGCATCTTTGAAACAACCCGGCCAATAATATTCCATTAATAGGCGCTCTTTTGTTTTATTGATTCCCAGATGTCCTGCCCAGCCGTTTCCGAGGCAGAGACTCAGAATGTCCGCTCTGTATTTTTCGGGCACGACCAGCTGATCAAATGTTTTGCCTTTTCTGTCCTGGTAGTGTCGGTATAGTAAGCCTCCCTTCTCATGCATCGTTATGTTGCGTCTCGCGATGCCCTCTTTAGCTGCAAGGTGCAGTCTTTCCAAAGTGGGATCCTGCTTCTGTTCTTTTGTTAGGGACTCCCTGTTCACCTGCAGAAGGCGATCAAAACTACGCGATGTTGGAGATAAAACGGATCCTTCAGCGTTTTCTGATTCCTCTACCGACTTAGTGGTTGAAGTCCCTCGTCGCTCATTTGCTCGGTCAGCTGTCTGGCTTTCATTCCTCGTTGGTTCACTTCCCTCCTCATTTGATTGCAACGATATGCTGGCTGGTGCGTCTCTGGCTACCTGAGGTTCGGGAATCTGACTTAGTTGAGATGCGAGCTGACGAGTTTTCGATCTTGTCAAAGCTTGTATCACCCCGCTTCCGAGTTTCTGGCCTCTCTCGCGTAGCAATTGGTCTGATCGATTCGAGAAGAGGTAAGGATATTGAAGTGGCACGGCCTTCGAAACTGCGGCCTCAGTGATTAGCTCTCCAAACGGTCCACAAATTCTCACTCTAGCTATGGGAAGGCATACACTGTGTTCTTCTACTGCCTGTTTTATCCACGAGACTTCTCCCGTAAAATCGTCCACTGAAACGTAAGACGGATGGACAACGCCCATTGTCGCGGCGCTATCACGAAGTACCCTGCACGGTTTCCCGTTAACGTGCAGCTCGTGCAGGTACGGCTTAAGGAGCTCTAGATTCTCGGCGTTATCCTCGACGCACGAGAACACCAAACGTTGCTTTGTACACTTGGCTGCAAAGTGCCCGACACCATTGCAGTTGTAGCAACGAAATGGCCTACTAGCCTCAAACTCTTTTTTCGCGGCTTTGTCTGCTCCCTGTCTATTCGCCTGTTCTTCACGCTTTTCTGGCGCTACCTTCGTTGCCTCTGATTGCTCCGAACTTCTAGCACTTCGCGTCTTTCTGCTAGGCCCTTTATCTCGCATCGCGTTTCGAGCGTGTGACGCACCCTCTTCAGTGCTCAACCTTCTGCGCGAAACGTACTCCTCTGCTAGCTCAGCGGCCCTTTCAACTGTGTCGACTTTTTCCCTGTCTTGAACCCACAGTTTCACCACTTGGGGAATGCTTCGGTAAAATTGCTCAAGGCAAAAACACTCAATGATTTTGTCTCGGCTTTCATAAACCTTGGCTCCTTTTAACCACTCTAGCAGATTCGTCTTTAGTCCATACGCGAAATCCGGATAGCCCTCACTATCGTTTTTCATTGCGTTCCTGAAGCGCTGTCGGAAAGCTTCGGCTGACAGCCGGTACCTTTTTAGCAGGCTGGCTTTGACTTTTTCGTAGTCAGCTGCGTCTTGTGTGCTAAGTCTCGCTATGACTTCAGCTACTTCACATGGCAAGAGTGTCAGAAGCCGTTGCGGCCATGTACTGCGAGCAAAGTTCTCCCTTTCGCAAGTTCTCTCAAAGTTTCCCAGGTGCAATCCTATGTCCCTTCCACTTTCATAGGGCTGCATGAATCTGTTCATTCTATATGATTGTACATCGCTTGCTCTTTCAGGAGACCCGGCTCTCGAACTGTCGCCTTTTTTTCGAGTTTCGCTTTCAAGCTGCAATCACTTTAGATTTCTTTCTTCTTTTTCAGCTTCCCACTTTTGCCGTTCTTTCTCTTTTTTCCATTCCGCTTCCCTTTTTTTTTTTCTTCCTGTACTAAATTCCAGCTGATCGTCATCTACGTGCTTTTGAATTGTCTTGCATATTTCAAGTTTTGTAATTTTGCCCTGTACTTCTATTACAGTTTCTCGCATAACAACAGCAAGTCCGACTTTGACAATTTCATAAGGTCCATGACAATGCTTTCTCCGCTTTGGCAATGCTATCTTCAAAATGTCGTGAGATTACCCTTTCTCAATTGACATACACTTCCCAGTGATTCTAGATTATTCTCTCAAAATCTGAAGCCTGGCGAATCCTATAGCAAAATTCCGAAACGCTTACCGGTTGAGAAATCACGATGTCGCACGGTCCATCCCAGCTGCTGCCAACCAGTTGTTGGGGACAAGGGGTCCTTGAGTGAGCTGACTCTTTCAGCACCGCAGGTCCCTTCTTCGAATGACGTTGTCGGACTTGGTTATGAAGGAAACTGTACAGGGGGTTTATTTTACATTATTTACAAGATTTTGGAACCCATTGGAGGGTGATGGGGGAAGGTCGGAGGATCTGAGAAGATCTGAGGATGATCGAGGATTCCTTCCTCACGGCACTCGTCGTCCGGTTTAAAAAGGGTCCGGTCCCTAGGATTCCCCAGGTTCGAGGCGGCCTTCGCCAGGTTGTGCGTGGCCTAACTTGCGTTGTCGCACACACACACACACACACACCACTTCACATAGGGACACGCCCCCGTCACATGCCTTGCCGGAGAAAGAGGGTGCCGCTGGACAATCGCCCCACCAGAGAGAGCGTGTCTTCGCGTCTGAACGACAGTTCTCACGCTCCAGCCGGACACGTCTTCCGGGAAGTCCGAAGGGCGAGACGCCGGCGAGCAGGCACAGTTGAAGGGGTGCTCCGGGCCGCACGATCTTCCGCGAACAATGTTGTTTTCAAACGGCAGTGGAATCCTCCGTCTCGAATCCAAATACCTCGCGAGGACCGAGCGTGGGAAACAAGATGCCTATCGCCGTGCAGTGATCCCGGTTGCAGGTGTCCTGGCCGAATACGCAGCTGAATCAGACCACCGGCTGTCGCCAGAAACCTTACAAGAGGCAGAAGTTGGTCGCCTCTCGCTCGCGCGCTCGCGGACCACTTTGAGACCACCGCAGTTTTTCGGCTCTGCTTCGGTGGTCCTCCTTCCCGTTTTACGTTACAATATCATTTCGTAACAATTAGATGATTGATGATCGCATAATTAATCATACTGATTGGATAATTATGTTAATTCAATAACGATTATCCCATCAAATAATCACATCCTCCATTAAATCCTTGTTTTCCATTACCATCTTAAACATTATACACTACACACTTCCTCCTTTCCGCTTTTTTCACAATTTCCAGTACACTACAGCCGGCTTTGGACGATACCAGACGGTCAAGAATTTTCACGGTGGCAGTTCTAATGCTCACGCACTAAAAAAAAAAAGAAATACTTGTCTATTACTTAGGACCCATCGATAGCCGTAGAATTTTTCTTCGCATCAGATGCCCCACCCATGTCCCTTTCTTCCGCTTGACTTCTGCTAAAAAGTTTATTTAATCCAGGCTGCTATATTCTTGTATCCTAATGTTACCCCTATCAGTTTTCTTTTCGTAGCTCCCTGCTTTGTCCTGAACTTAATTTCAAGCCTTTGCGCTAATTTTCGACTTTCCGACCCACAGGTAAGTAATGGCAGAATACAACTTTGACACACTTATCGTCTGATGGATGTTGGTAAGGCTCTGTTAAAAACCTGAGGGCGGCCACTGGGCACAAACGCGTAATTTTGTGATCACCTACTTCACCCACTTCGTTTTGCTCTCACCTTCATAATATACTGAATACGCTTATTTCCCAGTCTCCTTCGACTGATTTGCTCGTCTTAGGCGATTCAACTTTCCATCAATCAACTGGTCTACCGATCTTCCAAGTTGTCCTCTCTCCTACGACTCGTGCGGCCAACAGTTCCAGCGTATTAGGTCATATTCTCACCACCGCACCACACCTTGTCTCTTCCTTAATAAACCTGCCACGCTGAAGTGACCATTGTTTTATTAACTGCAGTCTGGAGGCGCCTCTAACATGTAGTCGGTCATGAAAACTTATTCGTGCTTATAGAAGCGCAAATTTCGCATCTGCTAATACTTAATTGAAGAATTTTGTCTCTAGTTTAATTTCTAGTCTTCACATACGAACATCAAAAGAAAATTGGTCTTTCAAGAACAATAAACATGCTAACTTAGTTTGTTCCACAAAAACGTCGTAGGACACGGCAAGAGCGCGGCATACAAATATTTACTTTGAACAGCCGGCGCGTGACGGCCAAGGGAGACAGTGTGCGCGAGTCGATGCCACCACACGCAGACAATGGCCGCGCGCAACGTTCGGCCTGGCGCAGGGCAACCCACCTGTGCCGGCGTGGAAGACGTCGCGTGGGCCGCGACCGGCAGTTCCCCTTCCCCTCCCCACCAAGCATTTGCACGCCCCTGCAACTATTACTCCAATCATGCGCGGCGCAGCATCCCGCATTTATTTCCATATTGTTTATTTGTACATAGTGTATATTACCGCATACCCCTATCCTTTCTCACTGTCGCTCTCCCTTTCTTTCCCTCTCTCTGTCCTTTTATTCCCGCCAGTCGCAGCTCAGGTGCTTCAGGTTTCGATGGCAGATGCCGCGGCTAGCATCATCTCTTCCCTCCATTGTTATTTTATTAATAAATAGCCACTAACAACAACAACGTATTACACTTCAAGCGCATGCCCCTTGGTTTAATGTCGTCCTAAGCCGCTTACTCAACAAAAAGAAACGGTTATATAGACCATTAAAAAATAACAGATAAAAACGATAAAAATAAAAAAAAGTCACAGCACAGTCTAAAGATAAACTTTATTGCCGCACATTACCACCTCTTCTTAAAGAAAACCCTACCAAATTCTAGAGCGTGGTCTAGCTGTGGCCAAGGGTCAAGTACTATCGGACTTCGCCACCACAAGGATTAATTTCGACGTGTTTAAAGAGCTATTTGAGTCGCTTTTCTCGCGCACCACACTAACTAGTGATCCTCCTCTTCTTAAAACAATTTTTTGATCATGTATCCTATATGTATTGGCCCCTTAGATATTGATTGCTTAATTCAGGAAGTGAAGGTCTCTTCCTCTGCTGGAATAGGCAGTATAAAATCAGCGTTTTTGGATCACACTGCGGCGTACTCGTCCCTGATATTTCGCGTGATCTTCTGCCAGTCCTTGCAGAGCTGTTTGATACCAAACGATTAGAAGATAGGAAAGATGGTTACCCTTCCAAAATCGGGCTACAAATCCACCTTTAAACTATCGGCCAATATCTCTACTAGCATTCCATGTAAACTTCTTCAGTATATCATTTACTCGCACCTCATCTCTATTCTCGAATCGAACTACTTCTCACGCCATGCCAACCCCTGTTCAGAAAGCTTTTTTTTTTTCTTGCGAAACACAGCCTTTGGCTTTTGCTAATGATCTGTCTCACACAGTTGATTTGCAGGGCTTGCGGTAGAGTGCAATTCTGTAAACTTTGCTAAGGCTTTTCATTCTGTTCGACAAGATTTACGCCTTTATAAGCTCTGAAAAATTAGCATTAATCCTTATATCCTAGGCTGCTAAAAAGTTTGTCTAATCGATAACAGTGCGTTTCTATTAATGGTTTTTGATTATTCTACTGCCCTTGTAGTGTGAGGGGTACCTCATGGCTCTCTTGGGGCCATCCATTATTGTTTGTAATTTATGTAAATGATCTCTCTATTAATATTTCTTCAAGTGCGAAATTACTATGTTAGCGTATGTTAGCACTAGCCATCACTAAGGTGTCGTCGTGCAAGCTTACCTTGATATCATTTCTATATGGTGAATGCTTTGATACAAGAGGCTTTAAATACTATAGACACCTCATTTTATAGCTGTTTATTTTCTTTCTTCCTTCAAGCGATGTGTTAGATATTCGAACACATGCATCACCGCGTAGTATTCGCCTGCGACCGCTAAATAATTTATAATTGAATTTTTCCTCTTACGCTGTTTCGGTTTCGGTTTCATCAGCCAAACGGTGTCTGTGACGTGTAGTTGACCTTTAGGCCACGTGAGGGATGAAAAAAAACTGAAATATGAACGCTGATACACGGTTTTAATTCACTACAACACTTCAGTCAACCTGCTTCTTACTGAGGCACTTGCACATTCCCGTTGCCTTTGGCTGCTTTCCTGAGCTGAAAGGGGCATTGTGATATAATTCTTTTTTACTCGTCAGAAGGTTCCTCACGCGTTCCGCTTTGCGCACATGCAGTAGAAGCTTGCATGCAATTTCCTTGCAGGTGGAACCTGCAGCCTGGTATTTTGAGGGCGTCGTCATTATGCTTACAGGTGAAAGGCAAGGCAAGGGGGACTAATACAGCAGAAAGAGCGAAACTTTATTTAAATTTCTTTGGCATTGTTAGGAATAGAAAGCTACCACTAGTCCGCTCCCTCCCACCCCCACCTGTCTTCTGTTCTGCTTTGCCCTCACACTCGTGGCCAGAGTTCAAAAGAAAACATTCGACACAGGTCTGTCTGGTTGGGAAAGCAATTTGGCAGAAAAAACGCCAACTGAACAAAAAAAGAAGAAAAAACCCAGCGTTTCGGAAACTACTCGGTTCCTCCATCAGCTGTCACTGCCCGTGAGTAGCAGCTAGCCTTTTTTTAAGCCGTCGGTTATTCATCCGCGCGGTCCCTGGATATAGCCAACACCCTCTAAATACTTTCTTCAGGCCTCTCCAGGCCCTCCTTTCCACACGCGCTACGTCACGCCAAGTGTCCGGTCAGGCTGCTCACCAAGCGCGGCTCCGCTCCGCTCGGTTGTCTCCCTCGATGTGCTCGCGCTTGCCCGGGCAAGCACAGACACGAACGCAGTCTTGCAGTGAGCGTCTAGCTGCTGCTTGAGTCTTTCAGCCTGGCGTTGGGTGCATTTCCGTTCGCTCCTCGCACGGCTGTGTCTGTTTCGTGTGGCCGTTTCTTGTGTGGCGTGCGTACCTGTGCTAGCGCACGAATGGGAAACTGATTGCCTGCCGTGTAGCGAGTGCAACTTCGTGAAACATGGGCCGGTGCTGTGTTCCCGGGTGCCGCGGGAACTACCAGAATGGTCCCAAAGTACGTGTTTATTGCTTCCCAAGAGACGAAGTACGAAGAAAAGCCTGGTTGCGAGCCATTCCACGGAAGGATTTCACACCTACAGAGCATTCGAGGGTAAGACTCTGAAATATTGCTTAATAGGCGCTGGTAATTATCTTAGTTGTGAGCTGTCGCTCCCGGAAAGGCATGCTGTCTTTGTAGGCAATGATATCACTTCTTACACTTATGTATGAATTGTCCAGGAAGCATTTAGTTCTGTGGATGTGCATAAGGCTTGTGTAAAAGCTGTGTAAATATGTAAAAGCTGTTCACTATTCAGACTCTTTTTACTTAGTGTTTTAGGCAATGGAGAGTCATGGCGAATGGCCTTGCTTCATTTTCTCGTGCAGGTGTGTGAACTGCACTTCCACGCAGGCGACTTCATTACGACGTTGTCACACCAAGATGAACTGACAGGGAAAATAATAGAGGTGAAGCGTGACAGGCTACAGTTGAAGATTGATGCTGCGCCTTCTGTTTTTCCAAACTGCCCAAAATACTTGTCCTCAACGCCTGGACGGAGTGAATCGCCAGAGACGAAAAAAGCAAGAAGGGAAAACGCTGCTTTGCAGGAGGCTATGAGGAAGTCACTTCAGTCTAATGAGCTTGAACAGAAAAGAAACAAAGTTTCATCTTACGAGGAGTTCAAATCTAAGTTGCCTGGAATCTGCAACACGAAATTCTGGACCGTTTCTGTCGATGAGCAGTGCGTTAGGTTCCTTCTCATCGAGAATGATCCTTCACCTAATGTGAAATGCGCCTTGGTAGTTCTCCCTGATCTGTCACTTTCTGTTTTCTTGAATGGAGTGAAGCTTCTGTCGCTTCCTTCAGGCAGGATTCTGCCAGCTCAAGTATGCGACACCTCCAGCCTGTCCTTGCTGCTAGAAGAACTCGAGATAGGCTTGCATAATATACCTGAGGTGACGAAAGAGTCGAAACATACTAAAGTATTGCAGTTTGTCGGTTCACTGCTTGCAGACCTCATTGAGGACAGTGATACGACGAAAGAACAGTCTTCTTTGCTGAAATTTCTGGTTGAGCAGATAGAGCTTCTCCTCGCGAAACAGCATGTGTATAGCGCAGAGCTGCTGGTATTCGCCAGTATTTTGAATTCAATTTCTCCTCACGCATATCACTTCACAAGAGCTGCATCAAGAATCATTCTGCCCCATCCTTCCACACTGCGCCGTGTTTGCTCAAATTACAAAGCTGACCCTCTTGTGGAGCAAAATCAACCGCACTGTCTCTCCTACATCCGAGAACGAGTCAAATCAATGAAAGACCACGAGAAGACAGTGACCCTGATGATCGATGAGATCCACATAAAACCATACTTCGACTACAAAGGGGGCACAATAGTAGGATCGTCGGTTCATTCAACGGAACCAGCAACAACAGCCCATGTGTTCATGGTACAATCACTCCTTTCTGCAAACAAGGACGTCATTCACATATTACCTGTGAGCAAACTGAGCGCAGAAATTTTGCACGAGCATGCTAAGAACATAATCATTAATGTTGAGAAAATGGGGCTCAAAATTATCGCTGTGATAACGGACAACAATGCTCTGAACCGCAAGATGATGTCGTTATTTGCTACAAGTCCTCAGGTGAGCATTGTCTATCCCCATCCAGCCGATAACGCTCGCCCTCTTTTCTACGTGGTCGATCCTGTGCATCTCTTGAAGTGCATTAGGAACAATTGGATTAACCAGAAAAACCCTGGAACATGCCTCTATTTCCCTGAAATGGACTTGAGTGGAGCAATGCCCGAAGGGCCTCCTCGTATGAAAGCTGCTTCTTTCGCAGCTGTGCGGCAGCTTTATTCTTCAGAGAAGACGTCGCTTGTGAAGGCTGCTTACAGACTGAACGCAAAAGCCGTGAATCCAACCTCAATGGAGCGGCAAAATGTAAAGCTCGCTCTCGACGTCATTAATCAGTTTGTTTCAAATGCCCTCAGGACACATGGTTCCGCGTTCAAGATTCCTCAAGCTGAGTCGACTGCTCTTTTCATTGACGTTATCCTCACATGGTGGCAAATAGTCAATGTTAAGACCCCTTGCAAAGGCCAGAGGCTAAGGGACAGCATGCAAGACCCTGTAAGGTCTGTTGATGACACACAGTTAGCTTTCCTGAGCGGCGTTGTGGACTGGTTGGACGCTTGGGCAAGAATAAACATCACCAGTGGCTCGCTGACGAAAGAGACTCACAGTGCTTTGCGACTGACATGCTATTCTCTGGTAGAACTCTCGCGCTACTGCTTAGAAGAACTTCACTTCAAGTACGTACTGCTGGGCAAATTTCAGACGGATGCGCTAGAAGACCGGTTCGGCCGTTACCGCCAGCTGGCAGGATCACAGTACCACATTTCCGTGCGTCAGCTCTACGAATGTGAGAAGAAGCTTCGTCTTCAAAAACTTTTGACATTTCCACGCGAGGAAACAAGAGTTTGAAGACGTAAGTGAGGATCTTGTCCCATGCAACTTTTCTGTGGCTGTCAGCGACGACGATATTACACACGCCCACTCTGACATGGATGCTATTGTCTACATTGCAGGATACGCTGCTCATGCTGCTTTAAAGAAGCTTTCATGTTCTGCTTGCTTCAGCACATTGGTGATTGAAAATCGAGAGATCGAAGCGGAAAATACTGCCATGATAGCTAACCTGTCGAGAGGAGGGCTGAAGTTTCCCCAGCCATGCACAGTTCACATGGTACTGATGACTAAACTAGTTGCAGAGAAGTTGTCTTTTGGAGCAACCGCGGAAGATTTTCTCTCCTGTAGAAATCAACGTGGTGTCGTGATTTCACAGACGATTTCCCTCCTGGACGAACACGACATTGAGACATGTGAAAATGGCCACACTGCACAAACTCTCCTGCGCTTGGTAGTACGCGTTGCAACCAACGTTGTTCTAAACAACTTTTGCAAACTAAGAAATGATGCCATACAAGACAATGCGCAGCAGAAGGCCGCAGCCCGGAAAGCAGCAACGCTTAAGAAGAAGTAAGTTTTATTCCCAAGCAATAAAAATGCTTTGCGCACACTTCATTGCTGGTGTCTCGTCGTTTTTTATTGTAAGGGTCAGATTAGCTGTACAAATACTCAACAGCGCAACATTATTGTGAGTGTCATTATTGCTGTGTGTGAAAGCTTTAAGCAAAACACAATACAGAATAAAACTAACACAATGCGCAGTAGACGGTGTTTTTTTTTTCAATGTTCACGAACTTCTACTTTAACAACTAGATATACGCATGTGCGGTCTGTGCGGATGGATTTTACCGCACGGCAGACATCATGTACGTGATAGAACCTAATAATTAGATGATTAATTGAAATTAACTAATCAATTTTTTATTATAATGACCAATAATGCGAAATTGGCGGCCGTATGCTAAATTGTTTATTATAAAAAACTGTATTAGCAGCTCGAACTTTCTTGACAATAAGGTGTTCTGCAATAAAAAAAATATATAAAGCAGATAAAATGATAGCCTAAGGCGCGCACAAACTAGCGAATTTCTTTTCTGCAGCAACGACAAAAATGAAAATGAAGGAATCACTTATAAGGCAGCTACGTACGGCAGTACCCGAATAGTGCAGACGGGCGCGGCGCGCTGAAATCGCGGAGCGCGGGGCCTGCACGGTCCCTTGGCGTGACGTCACGCGGCCGGTGGAGAGGCCTTAGCATTGAGAGGGTGTTGATATAGCCCATGGATGTGAGTGGGAGGGGGGGGGGAGGTTTTTAGGAAGGGGTTAACATTGCCCCCCGTCTGCTGAATATTCCATTACTCAAGTAAGGAACGTCGTACGATCGTTTCGGAGCGGCTTCCGCCAGGCCCGCTTCGCGAGCGGGCCGCCCGTTTTCGGCCGCCAGGCGGACGGGGGGCGGAAATGTGTTGTACGATCACTTTGGCGCTTGCGAGCGAGGCGGATGGTCCCAGCATTCCGATTGGCGCGTCGGGCAGTGCCTCTCGTATAATCGCGTGCGGTGGTACAGGCATGCATGCTTGTAGCAAAACACGCATATATCATGCAGTAGGAATAGCCCGTATTAATTGCGGCGTACTCGAGACATCCGTTCCGTCAACGTTTTTTTTTTTTTTGCCGCGGGATTTTCGTCGAAGGTACAATCGTGGTCGGCTGTGATACGTGTGGGAAACGACATGGGGACCATTTATATCCAAGAGACCAAAAAACGCGTCACATCGCGATCGCGAACTCCTCGTACGATCGCGATGTTTTCACCACGGTCGACGATTTGCCAAAATAACAGAAGGCTGCCCCCTATGAAAGTTAAGCCGCGTTCAGACTACGTACGCTACGCACGGATCGTTGGTAAGGATCGTAAGCGTAAACGCAAAAAACGCAGTGAGTGTGTTCAGACGAGTGTTGCATTGAGCGTAAACTACGCAAAGTCTGCTGCCAGCGCGGACGTAAATGTCGGTAGACCCGCGACTTTTACGACAAGCACAGATACAACTGTTACTGCTCGGCCAATGCGCCCATCAGTTTCGGTTTTCATTTTCCGGTCACGAGGCTTCCGGTCTTTTCCAATTTTGCGCTCAAAGCGACGCTCGGGCCTTTCCGACACATGCCGACACTGCCACATTGTCTCGGCTCGCTCGTGTTGTCACCGTGTGGTCTGCCCGCAGCTTCATCATGAACAGTGCGGAAGGTATTTCTATATTATCAGATGAGCTGCTGATAGAAGTGCGGCAGAGGCCGCTTCTGTACGACCAGCGACTAAAAACATACAGGGATAAACAGCTACAAAACGACGCCTGGCTCGAAATAGCAAGCGCACTGAACCAAAGCGGTAAGTGCTTTTCGTTTTTTTTCCATCTGCGGACAAACTCGCAACAGTCAAATGCTTTCCCTCGTCTAGAAAAGTGCGATTACGGCGCTGGGCGAGCGTTGACAATATTGTCGGCGGAGCGGTTCCCGTCGAGGCGTTTTCCCGGTGTTGTTTGGCTGTCACACGTGGTGAAGCGGTGATTTCTAGGGCAAAAATTGCGGGCCCCGGAATTAGCGCACAAGTGGTGATTGATTGCGTTGAAATCTACGTGAGTTGTAGCGCATAATTGCTAGTCGCAACTTGCTCCAGCCGTCGACTGGGAGCCGCACTGTAAACCAACACGTGCAAGGTTGGCTATGGGAGTGGGTCACACTATGTGTCTCAATGGCACGAGTGTATATAGCGACAGGCTATGCTATCGATTTGTCTTTAATCAGCGATGAAGTGACCCCCTTTGTTTTTGATCTTAGCTTGCCGAACTCGAGCTGGTAGGCTGAAATGAACGTTCATAGCTCACTTTTACGGCAGTGCGCACAAATTTTCATATACCTCATGTTGGGCTGTAAAAATGAGATCAGCATAATATGGCAGCAGTGAGCTTTCTTTAGACGAACGCATTTTTCAGAAAAATATGTGCAATGTGTAATATGTAAACACGTTCTTTTCCTATGTTCAATGCAGTGCCAGTGCTACAGCATCGGTGGAGCTACCTGAGGCAGAAGTTCCTCCGCCTCAGGAAAGTATACACGAAGTCCGGCAGTGGCGCAGCGGATGTCGAGAAAGGATGGACATTGATGCCAAATTTAATGTTCCTAGCCGACGCAATACAACGTCGAAGGTAAAAGCCAATTGCTAGCTCCTTTGGTACTCGGTGGCTGTGGTGTTTTACTGCAAAGCATGGGTTGATATATTTGGCTGCAGCCGTCATATTTCGATGAAGAAAGAAATAAAACCACGCTTGGTGTACCTACATTTTTGCGTAGACTAACTGGCCCCCTGGTGAAAAACAAAAATCTGTAGCCCACAGTACATCCTTTGTACTCTGAATTTCGGCATTGGTACTTTACAGGCGATCTGTTTTAATAGCATGCTTGACATGTACGTTGTGACATTCCTTGTGTGTGCTACAAGGTTCCGCGTTCGACGGCGCGGCGTAGACAGAGACCCAGATGACAGCGGCATCATCAATTACCCAGCCATGCTCGTTGAGAGTGACGACCAGAACGAAGGGGTTTAAGCCCAACCAGACCCCCTTTCCATAGTGTCGGCACGAGTCGAACGCCGCCGCCGCCGCCGCCGCCGCGGGGAAACGGGCTTTATCCTCCCCAATTACCGTGGCCATTCCAGGGGGCCTCGTTTCGGCGGGCCTCATCAATCAACCCTCCCGAGCACATCCCAGGACAAGGGACCACTTTCCCGGCCTTTTAGTGACCTCGCGTTCCGGCCTTGAGGGGCGAGTGTCATTTGATGGAGAACGGAGGCCGATGACCCGCGGGAACTGTCAGCGGGCCAGAGCGCGCCTTACCACAGCCGACGCTATGCGCTACCTCGAAGACAACCTTCTTTCCCTCGGACTCAACACGTGAGGGGGGCGAGACCATAAGTGCGGTGGTATGTTTGTGCGCCCAAGTGAAAGCCCTAGCCCCCCTCCTTCCCCTCCGGCGTGGGCGTCCTCACCCTAGGGAGTGTGGGGAGAAGAGGATATAAAAATCGACAAGCAGTACGGAAGAGGGACGCTCAGGACGACATCGTTCGCCAAGGGGGCCTTCAGCGCCGAAGCCCGACGGCGTGCAGCTTCTGCCAGCAACCGTTCGAGCTCAACTCCGGAGCCGCTCCATCGTCCCCATGAAGTCGTCGGCACGTAAGCTCGGACGCCCCAGCCTCTGATGTATAATCTTAATCATGTGTAATTATTGAATATATCTGTTTGTTTAAACTGAGCCATACGGTGTCTCTTTGCCTCTCCGTCCCGTGTGGACCTGCGCATTATGGGGGTCATCACACTGGTGTCAGAAGTGGGGTCTCAAAAGCAAATGTCCTCTGAATGCTGCGACATTCATGACTTCAAAATTGTAATCAAAAGGGAGTCACGGGACTGATTGTGGGACTTTTACCCCCATTTGAGAGGCTTGAGGCACCGGAGGGCTTGAAAAAAAAATGTCTTTATCTGAGGGAGCTCCCACTCCACAGCCGTCGCTCGGAGCAAGCATGCTGGCATTAGGAAGCGTCATTCCGACGTTTACAGGAGATAAGACAGGGGTTCAATCTGCGATTTCTTTTCCATGCTAGAAGAGATTGGGAAAATGGGGGGATGGTCCGATGCTCAAATGCTGGGAATGGCAAGGTGTAAGATGGCAGGAGCTGCTCATGATTTTGCATGGCGAGACGAAAAAGTAAAATTCACAAAATCATTTGCGGAATTTAAGAAGCTCGCGTTTGAGCATTTCGACACTGAACCACGTCACGTGCGAGTACAGAGGTTCCGTGACGCCGGACAGATGGTAGGGGAGGACGTGCGAACGTTTGCGTCGCGGCTTCAGCGCTTAGCGCGCGATACGTTAAGCAGGGAGGAGGAAGGAGACCAGCTAAAGAAGAAATACGCGGAGGATATACTTAAAGAGGAAATGACCGCTTTGTTCGTGGCTGGTCTGCAAGACCACGTGCGCCGGTTCGTGCTCTCGCGCAAGCCGAGCAATTTCGACCAAGCCGTGGAGGCCGCATTGGATGAGGAACGAAATGAGGCGTTAACGACAGCCGCAGCGAGAGTACGCGTCATAGAGAGAGCGGTGCTCAACCCTGAGGTTGCTCTCTTGACAGAGCGGTTAGATCGCTTAGAACAGCTGCTATCTCAGCAGGTAGAACGCCAGGTTGAAGCGCGCGCTCAACAGCGCCCATTCGCTGGAAACCGGAGACCGCCACAAAGCTACAGGCGCGGTATGCAAGATTTTGAAGAAATCGTATGCTTCGCTTGCCAGGGTCGCGGACACATCTCCAGGTTCTGCCAAAACGTGCGCCGTGGGGAGCCACAAAGAGAAGCAGGCGAGACACGCCCTAAGCAAGCCTACAGCGGGGCTCCAGATACCGAGACAAAAAACTAGGTAGTCCTCCCCAGCCTGAGGAGCGTGGGGAGGGAGCAGTGGATGATGAGGTGGTGGTAGTTTGTGTGGCCGACGAGGCATGCCCTGTTGTGCGTTGCAAGTTAAATGGTTGTTGCATGGAATTGTTGATAGATACGGGGTCAAAGGTGACATTGCTTAAGGAGAGCAGTTTTAACACGCTTCGAAGGAAGGGGGACCACGAGGTGTTGGAAGCGTCTGGTGGTATGGCAACCAAATTTGTAGGCATAACGGGGGATCCTCTTGGCATAAGTGGACTCTACCGGTTACACTTCTCTCTCGGCGGAATTGCATTGGAGCACCCCTGCTACGTATGCCCGGACACGGTGTCTCTGCCAAACGGAGTGTCAGGTATATTAGGGCAGGATTTTTTGAGAAAAGGGAAGGTAGTAGTCTCATTCTCTGAGGAAGAGGTTAATGCGGGCGGCTCAAAAGTTCCGTTTTTGAACAGGAGAAGGGCTGAGATTCGCATTACCGATATTGACACCCGTCAAACAGTGGGATCATTGGAGAAGGTATATTCGCGGGTTGCCGTCAGGCTGGTCGATGAGGCGGTCGTCCTTCCTTGGTCGGAGCACATTTTGTACGCGTTTGTGCCTTCAGATGTAGAGAGCGGCGCCGTGGGAGTGCTTGAGCCGGTCGACTCTCTCAGCAATGGCCTGAAGGCAGCCGCGTGCCTCGTGACATTTAATGACGCCCACAGAGTGCCCCTACGGGTGGTTAACTGTAGCCAGCAGCCACTGAGCCTTCCCAAGAACAAAACATTGGCTTTCTTCACCTCTGCGATAGAGAAGCGTGAGCCCACCGATACGGTACTCGCAACTGTAGAGCATGCTAGTCCTTCGGCTGCTCCAAAGGTGTCGTTCGATCTTTCTCACGTAAAATCCAGGGAGAGGGAGGCTCTGGCTGGTTTGCTGAACGACTACTCGGTGGTATTCGCCGCGTCCAACCTGGATTTGGGCTGCTGTGGCGTTATAAAGCACAGGATAGAAACCGGCACTTCATCGCCCGTTTACCAGCGTGCGTACAGGATTCCTTACTCCCAACGTGAGGAGATGGAGCGGCAGGTGCAGGACCTGATTGATCGCGGCATTGTCGAACACTCAAGGTCACCCTGGGGAGCACCAGCACTATTGGTGGAAAAGCCGGATGGCTCGAATCGATTGGTAGTGGACTACCGCAAACTAAATGCCGTAACTCGCATCGATCCATACCCCATCCCCAATATACAGGAGACGCTTTCTCAGCTGGGCTCTGCCAGGTACTTCACGGTAGTGGACATGGCGGCGGGATTCTGGCAGATAGCAATGGATCCGGCAGATGCCGAGAAAACGGCATTCAACACGCCCTCAGGGCACTATGAATGGAAAAGAATGCTGATGGGTCTGGCCAACAGCCCTGCTGTCTGGCAGAGAACCGCTGATGTTATCCTGGCAGGTCTTCTGGGGAGGCTGTGCTTCGTGTATATGGATGACATAATCATATACAGTGACAGTTTTGATAACCATTTGCGCGATATTGAGCAGGTTTTGGTGCGACTAAGAGGAGCGGGTCTCAAGCTGAAGCCCTCTAAGTGCCAATTCCTCAAAAACGAGGTGAAATACCTCGGGCACGTTGTTTCAGCTGACGGCGTGCGACCGGACCCTGAGAAACTAAGGTGTGTCTCGGATTTTCCATCCCCGACTAGCGTCCGCCAGGTCCGGCAGTTTCTCGGCCTGATCGGTTACTACCGAAGGCACATAGAGGAGTTCGCCAAGCTCGCTAAGCCGCTCAACGCCTTAACAGCCAAAAATGTCGCCTTTCGCTGGGACGAAAACGCGGAGGATGCTTTTGGGGCCCTGAAAAGGAAGTTAATGAGTGCACCGCTGTTGCGCCACCCGGATTTTAATTTGCCCTTCGTTACGGCCACAGATGCGTCAAAGTTCGCATTTGGGGCCGTGCTATCTCAGATTATCGAGGGCAAAGAACATCCCGTTGCTTTTGCTAGCCGACAGCTGATCCCCACAGAGCAAAAGTACGGAGCTACGGAAAGGGAGTGCCTCGCCGTTGTCTGGGCAGTAAAGCACTTCAGATGCTACCTTTACGGCCGCAAATTCAAGCTAGTCACAGACTGCCATCCTCTGAAATGGGTGATGAGTGTCAGGGACCCTAGCTCGCGACTCGCTAGATGGAATCTACACCTGCAGGAATACTGCTTTGAAGTTGAGCACAAGTCAGGAAAGACACATCTGAATGCTGATGCACTCAGCCGCACAGCTGCCGTGGCAGCTATAGATGAGTTTGTCCCCGTAGTCGACCCCGCCGAATTACGCACAGAGCAGTGCAAAGATGCTGACCTGAAGCGAATAATCGAAAGCTTAGAGGGCGCACCGTCTCACCCCGAACAGCTAGGTTATTTCATTGGCAAAGACGGCACCCTATGTCGGCGCACGAGGCCAACCAGGAAAGGGAGACCAGAGAAAACCGCTTGGGAGAGAGTCGTCATACCTCGGTCGTGGACAGAAAGGGTTCTTCGCGCGTTTCACGATGCGCCATGCGCCGGTCATTTTGGCGTAGCGAAGACACGCAGGCGTGTGGAGCGTTTGTACTTTTGGAGTGGCATGCGACAGGATGTTAGAGACTACTGTGCGAAGTGTCATTCCTGTCTCGAAAGAAAAACACCCAAGGGACGAAGACCAGCTCCAATTCAGCCGTTCCCTGAGGTTTCGGCTCCCTTCGAGCGGACAGGTATGGACATAATGGGCCCATTGCACACGACCACTTCCGGAAACAAGTACATTTTAGTATTTGTCGATCACCTTTCAAAATACGCGGAAGCGGTAGCACTCCCAGATCAGAAGGCAGACACGGTTGCAAGAGCATTTGTCGAACAGATCGTGCTCCGACATGGACCCCCGAGGCAACGCTTGGCAGATCGGGGAACGAACTTCGTGTCGCAGCTAATGAGGAGAGTTTGCGAGCTGCTTAAGATCGCTAAGAAGCAGACAACACCGTACCATCCGGCTTGCAACGGCGCGGTGGAGCGACTGAACCAAACCGTGGCCGGGTTCCTGTCGCATTTTGTTTCGCGCGACCAGCGGGACTGGGACTTGTGGCTCCCGTATGCAATGTTTGCCTACAATTCCGCAGCACACGAGAGCAGGGGCGAATCGCCATTCTTTCTTCTCTACGGCCGAGACCCGGACCAGCCTAGTGAAGTGCCAGAGGGGCCCCATCGTGTCCCATACGCTTCACTGGACGACTATAAGGTTGAGCTAGAATCGCGCTTGCAAGTGGCGAGGGACATCGCAAAGGAGGCCTTAAAGAAAGCGGCGAAGCGCAGGAAGGAGGTGCACGATCGCAGTGCTAGAGACGCGCAGTTTGATGTGGGGGACAGCGTGTACATTGAAAACTGCCAAAGGCAGATTGGGCTAGCTCGTAAGTTCCAGACGAAGTGGAGAGGACCGTGCGAGGTTGTCGAGAAGCTTTCTCCGGTAAACTTCAGAGTCCGAGACGTGAACCGGCGCTTGATAAGGATACATGCAAATCGCCTCAAGTCGGCACCGGTTCAGTATTCACGAAATGAGGAAAGGGAAAGCGCGGATTTTGATGGGGACAGAAGTGAAGCGGAGCGCGCAGATAGTTCGCAAGAAACGCCCTCTCCTGCATTTGTTCGGCAGGCGCCAGAGGTGACGGCCGGAATGCCACCGGATTTCCTTCATGCATTGCTAGAAGAAGAAGCGCGCGAGGTTGCCGCGCAGATAACGCCAGGAGAGGCTCCTGCCACGAGCCCTCGCGAGTCCCAAAGCAGACAAAGGGTCACAGACTTACTTAGTATGACTCATGAAGGCCGATATCCTCTGCGAAATCGGAAAGCTAAGTCGGACTAATGGCGTAAACAGAGCGGAGTTGTGAACTGGTTAGAATTGTGTAATGCCGCAGCTCATAACATTGCTATGTGCTTATGTGTTAAGTTATCGGAGTTGGTAGTTAAACCTTTCTGTCATTAAGTAACACCTTCACAGGAGAGCATGCGGAGCGCATGCAGAACCTGCCCTACTTCCTTTCGTTATCTATATTTTTGTCTGTGCCGTGATCGTGCTAGAAGTGGGAGCTCCTTTGTAACTGTGGTAAATTTATTTCGTCCAGTTTGGACTAGAAAGGAGAGGCTTGGGTGCTGAGTTTCATGTTTATCTGTAAAAGAAGATCAGTGCTGCCCCTGGAGACGCCAGTTATGACAGCGGAGGCATATGGTGTTGTGCAGTGGTGTTGAGTGCAGCGAAAAGTGTTTTGTCGGACGCACTGTGCGAGGCGATTCAGAAAGACAAGGGGAGCTGCATGGACTCAAATGTTCGGAGAACATTCTTCTGGAGGGTGAGCGAGTGTGACGTTCCTTGTGTGTGCTACGAGGGTCCGCGTTCGACGGCGCGGCGTAGACGGAGCCCCCAGTGGCGGCGAAAGCACAACCGGACCCCCTTTCATGTTTCTACTGAATATGGCTGCAAGCAACTTGAGTGGGATTGCTTTCGGGCCTGCCGCCATGGACCGCACGGAAAAGACCCAGGTGACAGCGGCATCATCAATTACCGAGACATACTCGTTGAGAGTGAACGACCAGAACGAAGGGGTTTAAGCACAACCGGACCCCCTTTCCATAGTGTCGGCACGAGTCGAACGCCGCCGCCGCCGCCACCGCGGGGAGACGGGCGTTATCTTCCCCAATTGCCGTGGCCGTTCCAAGGGGGCCTCGTTTCGGCGGGCCTGGCCCCGTGGTAAGACGGCGGGCATCATCAATCAACCCTCCCGAGCACATCCCAGGACAAGAGACCACTTTCCCGGCCTTTTAGTGACCTCGCGTTCCGGCCTTGAGGGGCGAGTGTCATTTGATGGAGAACGGAGGCCGGTGACCCGCGGGAACCGTCAGCGGGCCAGAGCGCGCCTTACCACAGCCGACGCTATGCGCTACCTCGACGACAACCTTCTTTCCCTCGGACTCAACACGTGAGGGGGGCGAGACCATAAGTGCGGTGGTGTGTTTGTGCGCCCAAGTGAAAGCCCTAGGCCCCCCCCCCACTCCGGCGTGGACGTCCTCACCCTAGGGAGTGTGGGGATAAGAGGATATAAAAATCGACAAGGAGTACGGAAGAAGAACGCTCAGGACGACATCGTTCGCCAAGGGGGCCTTCAGCGCCGAAGCCCGACGGCGTGCAGCTTCTACCAGCAACCGTTCGAGCTCAACTCCGGAGCCCCTCCATCGTCCCCATGAAGTCGTCGGCACGTAAGCTCGGACGCCCCAGCCTCTGAATCATAATCATGTATAATTATTGAATATATCTGTTTGTTCAAACTGAGCCATACGGTGTCTCTTTGCCTCTCCGTCCCGTGTGGACCTGCGCATTATGGGGGGTCATCACAGCGCTTATACTAGCCGGGACAAGAACTTTCACGTCATTCGAGAACATGTCAGTGCGAAATGCTGCTGACTCGGCCGATGCAGCGGGTGCGTTGACCTCTGCTTTGTGGCACCAGTCACAGACACTTTGGCGTCGTGCTCCTTCATTTGTTAGTGATGTCGGGGCTGCGACAAATACAGTGGTGTTTGGTTTTGTGGTTGTGACCTCAGAAATTGCGAAGAGTGCAGTGAGACCCGCACGGATACAACGGGAACCGCTACCTTCACTGTCTTTCGCGAGATCCATCGCTTATTTCGGCGCCGTGGATCATAAACTATGATTTAGCCACTGCTGTTCACGAAGCAGCCAACTTGTTTGGTCCGCAGAAGAGCAGGCACATCTTGGGAACAGAATATGCAACTGTATGTTAACTGAATTTTATTAGTGGCGCGTATATTAGCGTGGACAGTTAATGCCACTGCGTGATAGTGGTTTGCCTTTATGTGTTCACATAAATATTAAATTCTTGTTGCAATTATCTACGATTGCAAGGTAAATCGTGCATGCACTAAATTTCGTGCACTCACTGTCCGCAAAATGATTCTTCTGTATTGCGTGCGCAGCTTGCGCGGAGTGATCGCGCATGTATTCCGTGAATGATGCTCAAAATTGTTTTTCCCCGCATAGGCATCCCCCCCCCCCGCGTTACTTTAAGTCTAAAAAGAGATTTGTTACAATGCACTATATGCTTATGTTACAGCATTCCGTACAATGCAGATACTGTGTGTCGATGCACCAGAACTGTTTATCTCACACGGCGCAGCTGACATTTTTAGTACACCATTTAGCGCATCATTCGTGCAATACATACGCGATCATTCCGTGCATACTGTCCACGCAATACAGGAGGATCATTCTGTGCACTGTCAGTGCACACAATTTAATGCATGCACGATGTACCTTACAATCATATATAATTGCAAAAAATGTTTTATATTTATGCAGTGCAGTAAAATAAAGCCACTATCACGCAATGACCTTCACTGTCCATGCTAATTGTATGCAGTCGGCGAAAAAAGATGCCGCCACGGTCTGGAAGACGTCGAAGTAACGAGCGTTAGCTGTTTTGGTTAAGCGATGTCACCAATCAATCACCAATTAGATATATCAGTGACGTCACCAATCAATCACCAATCAGGTTGCTATTGATTTCCTATGGCGGTCGCCATCTTAGATTTATTGGTGACTTCATCAATTGGCGGCCATTTTGGATGCATCAGTGACGTCAGCAATCAATCACCAGTTCAGTTCAGTTCAGAAAAACTTTATTTCCGGCAGATGGTGGTCTCCCTACCCCCTCTCAGGCTCGGCCGAAGCCTAAGCCCGATTAGGAGAAGAGGCCGTCGGCTGAGGACGGTGTAGCTGATGCTTCACGGCCTCAGCCGCCACGCGGGTGGCTTTGCGCTGCGCGTTGGGGTCCTCGCTCCGCAGCAGCGCCTCCCAGGCTTCAAAACTATTTATTTCTTCCTTAGCCCCTGGTGAGCTAAGATATTCCCAAGCAATGTGGTTTAGTGTACCCCTTTCCCCACAGTCGATACATTTTTCGCCACCTGGGTTCTTAGCAATTTTGACTGGCGATATGTATACCCCTGCTTGGATCCTCCTCCAGATATACGCCTCTTTGTGAGTAAGGGATACGTCTGGAGGAGGGTATATTCTTCTTCCTAATTTGTAACCATCCGTAATTTCGTTGTACGTGATTGGGGCATCCTTAAGATTTGTGCAGACCGGTTGCTCCGCTGCTGCCCGGATGTAGGTTACTCGGGCTAGCAGGTGAGCGGCCTCGTTACCAGCTATTTCTTCATGTGCTGGTATCCAGAACAGTGCAGCAGACCTATGTTTTGGCATGCTTTCCAGAATGCGTTTGGCTTCCCAAGAGACCAAGCCCTTACTAAAATTTCGGACCATTCTATATACTAATGACGTCAGCAATCAATCACCAATTGGGTTGCTATATCGATTTACTATGGGTGCCGCCATCTTGAATTCCTCGGACTTAGAAAATTTCACGCCTAAAGGAAGTAGTAGCAGACCCCAAGAAATCGAGAAACGGGATGAGTAAGACCTAACGCTCTTAAAACCGCAATCATCTGCGCGGAGAATTTTCGTCCAGGCGAGCGGAGCAGCAGATTTGACAGACTGCGCCATATGGGATACTGCGAGACCTACCCCAGCTCCGAGCAGGGATATTGGTTGCCTCGGAGTTCGCCAGATGGCGCAGCCTCTCAAATCGGCTACCCTGCTCACCTCGATGAAAATTCTGCGCCCAGACGACTCCAGTTTTTCACCGATTCCAAGCAGTCCAGGCAAGTTCCGATGTTAAATTATTTATTGAAAAACGCATACTATCATAAGCTACCCTGTAGTCGGTGCTTGAGCAGGAATAGACCATTGGATTGCGCAGGAGGATTTTTTACAACCTGGACAGATAAATATGGAACACCCTATGTCAATACAAGCATACAAAATAGGTTCTCTGCTCTCCGTACATTGGCCATTGCAGTGGTTACCCAAGTAAAGCGCGGCGCGCGGCCATGTGCAGAGCGGGCGCATTGGAGCAGGCGGACAACAATACATCCACTTACCTCCCCTAGCGGGACCGATTTTGGACCAGTCCGCGCGTGAAGCAGATGCCATATGCGAACACCCCCCGCGCCAGTGTGTTTCGGTCACCCGGTGTCATGGAGATTAATACGCCGTAACTTCGGCGGTAACCGTTATGGACATAACTGAAGGAGGAATTGGCGCTACCGTCTGTAATTCGTGGCCAAACGGAGGTATTCTAATTAGTTTCACGCCCCTGACCTAAAACTGCATGCAGCTTTCTGCAAAAAAAATAATAATGACTTCATTTTTTCTTCCTCTCCTCCCACTGGGACCACGTCCTCCTCTTCTTCCAGACCCGAGTGCTAGCAATATATTGCATCGTCGCTACACCAGACGCCGAAAAGTGCTATGGTCCGCTCCATAAACGCCTCGATTGTACTTACAAAAAAGCAATTCTGCCAGAAAATAATAACAGGAACCCCAGTCCGGCACTGGTCTTTTCTTTCTTTGCGTTAATTAGATCTCTGGATATCTGCCTATATCACGCAGGCCGAAGTACATGATTTCAGCAACGCACCTGGAAAGAAAAGCTTTTCACTCGCACTAGCCTTTCTGGACGAATATCTTGTGCGTAAAACTGGTTTTTCTTCGGCGGGTTACTCATCGAGGTGGTAAATTCCCCTCTTTGTCGGCTTCCAGCGGCGCTCCGGTAGCTCGCGCGTTCACCCTCGGGCTCTACCACGCTCACTGCCTCGCGCTAGCCCGAACGCAGGAAAAGATCATTCGAACGGCACGGCAGCATCCAGAGTGCCATATTTCCGAGATCTCTCGTTTGAAAACGTTTTCTGCCAAAAACTGCTGCGATGCCGCCCCGCCGACGACGACGCAGATGGTCCCGGAGAACTCGGCCGGCGAAGCCCTCGTCTGCGCCTCCGCAACGATCGTGCGCGCAGGCTACCCAGGAGCAGGCGGCTGCAGTGGGGCCACAGCGACGTTCCTCCGTCCCCGCCACTGGCACCACCACGGCCGCCACTGCCGCCGAAACTAGCACCAGCCCTACCGCCCCCACCATTGGCACCACAAAGACCGCCACTGCCGCCGAAACTAGCACCAGCCCCTCCGCCCCCGCCATTGGCACCACCACGGCTGCCACTGCCGCCGAAACTAGCACCAGCCCTACCGCCTCCGCCATTGGTACCGCAACGGCCGCCACTGCCGCCGAGAGTAGCAAAAGCCCTACCGCCCCCGTCATTGGCATCACCACTGCCGCCACCGCCGCCGAAACTAGCACCATCCCCACCGCTCCCGCCATTGGCACCACCACTGCCGCCACCGCCGCCGAAACTAGCACCAGCCCCACCGCCCCCGCCATTGGCACCACCACTGCCGCCACTGCCGCCGAAACTAGCACCAGCCCCTCCGCCCCCGCCAATGGCACTACCACGGCCGCCACTGCCGCCGAAACTAGCACCAGCCCTACCACCCCCGCCATTGGCACCGCTACGGCCGCCACTGCCGCCGAGACTAGCAAAAGCCCTACCGCCCCCGTCATTGGCATCACCACGGCCGCCACCGCCGCCGAAACTAGCACCAGCCCCTCCGCCACCACAGCGGAAGGAACCATCAACAGCAACGGGGGCAACGCAGCCATTGTTCACGGGACCGGCATCGGAGCTTCCACCGCGGACGCTCTGCCCACGGCGGGCTCGCCACCGTCGACCCCCTACTGGGACAACGCCGTCCTAAAGGTTGAGATGGAGCTCGACGAAATGCTGGAACCACATTTTTTAGAGCTAATGGACCAGTTTGACTCTGGTGAAGGCAGCGGCAATCCCATTCGAGACGTCGAAAACATGCTTGCAGGCCAAGTTGCATCGTGGTGGACAAAGACAATCGAGAAAACAAGGAAGAAATTGGAATGAGAAAGAGTCCGCCGCCTCGTCTCTCCAGAAAGCTTGAAAGCGCTCCTTCGCTGACATGATCGAAGCTCAGGCTAACTTCAATAAACACCTCTCTCTACTGCTCTGTGTTGTATTTGATGCGCACCGTGTGCCCGGGCCTCTGCCCCACTAGTGGCGTGCTCTGTTTTTGCAGCGAGTTTGTTAGTGCCTCAACTCTCTCGAGATCGTGGTCTCGCCGTCGCCGGCGTCCGTAGCGTGTGGAATCGAAAAAACAATCGTGTAGAAAAATTACGTGAGGCCTCCACAAAAGACAAGCACATGAGCTAGGTGGCTTGCGTGCGCCCGTCTTTCACGCTGCAGCATCGTGCAGGCTCACGGCAGCGTGTGCTGGCCGGCGGGCTGCGCAGCATTCCTCATCTCGGGTTTGATGACAAAGAAGGCGATAATTTAAGGATATTCTGGCAGAAGTTTTTTTTTTCTCTTTTATGAGCCTGATGAGTAACTGATGTCTTATGAGCAACTGATGTCCATTATCAGACAACTGTAGCTCAGCCTGTATTAATGCATAAATATTGTATTAGGTGCCATGTTCTGGCAGTTTTTTTTTCTCTCTTATGAGCCATGTCGAAGAGAAGTCACATAATAGTTGGCGCTGCATACGATACGTTTGTCTTATTTCTTCCCGTGTCTATACCTTTGCATGGTCGCCGTGATGCTGACCAAAAATGCAAGTGCATGGAATGGGATAACTTTCGTGAACTCGGATTTTGGTGGGTGTTTAATAACCGAGGGTTGTGAAAATAAATTCAAAGTCCCTTTACTATAAGGCGTGCCTGATGGCACACACTGTCGCTTTGGCACAGCAAAATATATCGATCCATCAATTAATGCGATCTTTCCTGTCTACCTTGCATGGAAATTCTCTACCCAAGCGAATTCCAAGCTTATTTTCTTGTTGTTGGTGCTGAGAAACATGAAATGAAAAAAGTTCACCGCCACCAGAAATACACAAGCAGAAAAGACCGCGAGCCACCAGTCTGAACCTAACTAGAGACGAAGAAGGGCATGTTGCGTGCAGTGATCGCCGTGCATTAGCGACTGGACTACAACAGTGGTTGCCCTCTCAAATACCTTCGTGAGATTTTACGTTTGTATAAGCTTAAAGGGGGCTCTGAAACACCTTCTGAGGAGAACACTTAAACTCGCTAAATCATTGCATTGTGTCCTCATGTACAGCTGAGCCAATTAATACACTTTTACACGCAGCAGAGAACCCGCATTAGCGCGCCAAAATTGGCGAGCCCTTTCCAGTGACTTTTCCATACCCGGGTACTCTTCCGTCTCACGCTGCTGCGTATGTCGGCTGAGAGATGGCTACTCGTTAAATTCTTTCACACTTCATGGAGGTACCATGACCGAAGCCAATCAGCCGGGTTCCTCCGGAGGGCCAGGAAGCTCCGCTCCCAGGGAATTCCTGGACGCATAGGCAGCCGGCGATTGGGCAGAGTGGGTGGGACTTTGAGCGTGCAAAAAGTGGCAAGGAGAAGAAAATGTGCGAAGACGCCGAAATTCAGATATCGACTGCAGGTAACTCAATTTCTACAAAACGCTCTAAATTTTTTTTTTTCTGAAGGATGTTCGTGAAGCGGCGTCCTTTAACAACTCACGCATACCGCAGGTGTACTGGGAGCACCTTAGAGCGTTTGTATGTGAGCTCTACACTGGGATATCAACTCAATTCACTGTGAACATGAAGGCTGACTTGAAAACTATTGTCGAAACGCAGCTGCACGTGAGGGCAACCTGACATTATCCTTTTCAGTCGCGAATTATTACCCTAAACAACGAAATTTTCGAATTTAGTTTTTTTCTGAGGAACATGCCAAGAATACTCAGAAAAAATTCCAACTTACCGTATCATTAATTATGCGATCCCTGTGATGTCGCCATAAATGCACAAAGTTAATCAAAGGTTTCTGTTCAGTAGCCAGGATATATTTTATGTCACAAGGAGTTATAAAAGCAAATCAGAAAAATTTTGGACCCTTTAAACTGGTATTATTTGCAGAAGAAGCTAACTAAAACGCACACTCGCCTGAGCTCCCGTAAAAAGCTAAGGCGTTCTTTCGGAAACGATTTCCTGCGTTCACGTCGCATGCTAGGCTTCATGCTGAGCCAGCCGGCTTGTCGCACTAGGTTACCTCGTGAAAGCTGTAGCCATTAGCAGCACATCATAACCACTATAGTAACCGAGACCGAACAAGTTGTGTGTACCATCAGAGTTAAATTAAACGCGAACAGATCAAACCCGAACACAAAACAATCAAGGTATTAGCTGCTGGAAAAAATAATGCGGACGTGCTTCATTAACACTTCCAAAGCAATCTTTGTGCCTTGTAATAAGTGCCTATCAACTACGCTGATGTTCGTTCTCCCTTAAGAAAAAAGGTCTTCCCATTATACTGTTCGCGTTTTATTTGACGCTGATAGTACAGGTAGGTCCAATGTGAAAGGGAACAAAGTATGAGCATTCAATTAATGACCATTCTGCAAATATGTGTGACAAGACAATTTTTTTCCTATTTTCTAAGCATAGTTTTCTCCTTGCATATAATGTCCCAAAGTCAGATTCAACTTTAGCGAAGGCGGGTTCGATCACAGCCGCGGCGGTCAAATTTCGATGGAGGCGAAATTCTAGAGGTCCGTGTACTGCGCGATATCAGTGCACGTTAAGGAATCCCAGGTGGTCGAAATTTCCGGAGCCCTTCACTACGGCGTCTCTCATAGCCCGAGTCGCTTTGGGACGTTAAACCCCTGTAAACCAAACTTTAGCGAAGAAATAAGACAGTTCTTCCTTTTGTGCAACCTGGTTGATCCCTTTAATTTTGGAGGGACCTCTACATACGGAGACACCGCAATCGAAAGGGTTAAAGGGATCATTCTTAACCAATAAAGAATTGAATCGAGAGAAATTCTACACAATAACGATCCGCCATCGGCGTCGCTTCGCTCGTTGCATAAACCAATTTCCCATTACTTCAGCGTGCCGGCGGCCACACATGATATCGTCAACAAACCAGGCAAACTCTAAACTTGTAGCTCATGCAAGCCCTTCTCGGCAAAAACATTTGAGCCTCCAATCCACCATTCGTCGGTGTGTTCCTTGCCAAGACAGCTCACATCCATTTTTTCTCTGCTTTTGGCGGAGTGGCGGCATCTCCGCGCGTTCGTTCTTGGGCCCATCAGCGTGCGCTGTCACACGCTAGGACTTGCCCAGAAGAAGAGGAGGAGCAGAAAAGGACAGCAGCGTTTCTTTTTTTTTTTGCAGCTCTGAGGAAGCTCTGCTGTCCTCGTTTCAAAATGCAGCCTATCCGTCGCTGCAGCGATGCGGGTTAGCAGTGGAGCAGGCGGACGCTCAGAGGTGAGCGCGTCGGCGTCTACCCTGCAGCTGCGCCTGCGCAAGCGGTGTTCCCGCAGGCTATCCGGCAGCGGGTTGTCCATGCGGTGCCAAAGCTGCGCTCCACCGCCACAACTGCCATAACCACCGTCATTACCACCGTCACCTCCACCATCGCAGCAGCCGGCACCGTCTATGGCCATGGTGGTGCACGTCCAACAAAAACGGGACCCGCACCGTGGCTTCCACCGAGGGCACGCCGCCCACAGCCGCACCCTCGGTGACGGCCACCCGCGTCCCTGCCTACATCATCGGCATGGCTGCGAACGAGTCCCAGATTTGCAAGGCCGAGTTCCGGGAAAGGCAACCATCGCATTCGCTTAGCAGGAATATTCATAGGCGCCCATTGTTTAAACTTTAAATGATTTTGGAGTTAATGCCGGGCGAGGCATCCAGACACCGCTGATTTTGACCTGTGCAGGAGGTCGCCTAAAAAAAAGCTCCTTCACCAAAAGGCCGTGTGTTATCTTTATCATTTGTTATAAAAAAAAACGCAAGTGCTCCCATTGAAGCGCCGTAAGCCGCAAGGCTTATACTAATGCTAAACGGGCAGTTGCAACTGACGTTAATTTCAACAGAAATTAAGCTTTCCAAGTTAGACAAAGTGAGCGGCAACGTTGAATTAAACGGCAGTCGACTGCCGTTACACGGCACGCATCGTGAACCTCAGTACCAAAGGGAAGCCTGTACCCATTAAAGTAAGCCGTCTGGGCGACCAGCGGTCTAGGGTTCAATTCCAAGACCACCGGTCACCGGTCGGTTGAACTTAATGAATACAGGCTTCCCTTTGGTATGGTGTTCTAGCAATAAAAAGTGAACGCCTGACAATTTACCGTGGTTGTCAGGGTAGAAGGTGGTGGTCAGAGATGAACTCTGACCCCTAGTGCTCTCAGCAGCCGAAATTCAGTGAGACAAGCCGATGCAGTGGCCTAGCGATTTTTCTTCCTTCGCCCAAGCGGAAGGCTTCTGCATGAATCACCTGGAGGGAAACAGACTCAGCGTCAACAGCATTGATCTGCCCCGGAGGCGGAGTACCGCTCACCCTAAAGACTTCCACATATATCTGCAACTCTTCTTCCAATACTTCTAAATGAAGTTTCAACTCACTAACATAGTAATTGCGCTCATAATAACCACACAGAAAAACACGGATATAATAACGGATTTGCAAGAAGCGTGCAGGAACTACACTAGGTGTAAAATAGGGCAGGTAGCCATTAGGATGCCGAAGGACATCAAGAGAACCGAAAGGCAAGAAAAGCTGACGTGGATACCAGCCCCTCAATCAATAAAGGGGAACGAAGGCGCACATGCCTCGTCCGCAGCACTCCTACACCGGGCACCCCATCACATGGACGAGCACTACTCAAACATGGCGATCACATAGACATCCTACAACACCATAGGCTGCGCAGAGGGGAATACGCGCCATCAGATGAAGAACTAGAGGCGAGGAGCAACAACTAACATTAAGAGGAATGCAAACAAACACGTACTCAAGCCCAAAAAGACTTCGCGCAATCTACAAAGAAGGCCATGAGCCGCAGTGCGCACACTGGCACAGAGGCAGACCACATTTTAGTTTCTATAGGTGGTTGTCACCATGCTTTTTTACCCGATCGCTGCCTAATGCCGACGCCATCATGGGCTGATAATTTGCAGCCCGTAGGCTGCAGACGAAGCAGCGTGTGATCTCTGGAAGTTTTGCTGTTAGTGGCTATTTATTAATAAAATAACAATGGAGGGAAGAGATGATGCTAGCCGCGGCATCTGCAATCGGAACCTGGAGCACCTGAGCTGCGACTAGCGGGAATAAAAGGACAGAGAGAGGGAAAGAAAGGGGGAGCGATAGTGAGAAAGGATAGGGGTATGTGGTAATATACACTATGTACAAATAAACAATATGGAAATAAATGCGGGATGCTGCGCCGCGCATGATTGGAGTAATCGTTGCAGGGGCGTGCAAATGCTTGGTGGGGAGGGAAAGGGGAATGGCCGGTCGCGGCCCACACGATGTCTTCCACGGCGGCACAGGTGGGTTGCCCTGCGCCAGGCCGAACGTCGCGCGCGACCATTGTCTGCGTGTGGGGGCATCAACTCTCGCACACTGTCTCCCTTGGCCGTCACGCGCCGGCTGTTCAAAGTAAATATTTATATGCCGCGCTTTTGCCGTGTCCTGCCACTAAAGAGAAAAAAGAAAGATATGGCAGAAACACACGCTCGCGGCTCAGTGTACAAAAAAAAAATCTGGAGTGGGGGCGCCCAGCTTTAAAGCGTCCCAAGGTAGCACACACGGAGCGTTTTGTCACTGCGTGTAGTTACGTGGCGCGGAGTAGACTGGACGTCAAGCCAGTCTGTTCGAAGTATACACAGAGGCTCACCAGAGTTCGCTCACAGGTGGGCGCACTGCCCTGCGGCCACAGGAGTGCCGATACACTGCCCGGGATGAGACCCTGCGCCCTGTAGGCCGCAAGCATGTCGCGACGCGGTTGGGCGAACGCGGTACAGCGGAGGAGCAAGTGCTCCAGTGTTTCAACTGCACCACAATCACCACACACGTCGCTTGTAGAGCCAGTCCGTGGCACACCCGTCTGTCGCCGGGTCACACGCATCCTACACGCGCACGGAGGATCATCGAGCGCCGCAGCCAGTCAGGTAGCGTCCGTAGATGCTGCCGATGCGCGGGTCGGGCTGCTGTTGTCGGAGGTGGTCGTAGATGACCGCTCGCACGTCCTCCAGTGCGACAGGGAGGTCGCTAGAAGGTAGCTGGTGCGCGGCAGTGGCGAGTTCGTCGGCTAGCTCATTGCCCAGAATTCCGCAGTGGCCGGGCGCCCACTGTGCGCGGATGGCGCAGCATTGCTGCGCTAGGCGCTCTAGTCGCGCGCGGATTCCACACAGCAGGGGGGTACCGCGACCTCGGGTTTGTAGGCGGCTGAGGGCAGCGCGGGAGTCCTATAGCAGAGCACATCTGGGCGGCGGTGGAGCAAGCCAGAGGAGCAGGTCGAGCCCCAAACGGATGCCCATAAGCTCCGCCGTGGCTGAGGAGCCCAGAAAGGTGACATGTTGCTGTCTGTGAAGGTGCAGGGCGGGGATGGTCAACACCCTCTAGTGTTGGGATGGTAGCCGCCGCCGCAAGCGAGCGGATTTCGCTCGCCACGGAGCCGTCGATGTACACAACGATGTGGCCTCGAAGTTTCTCGTAGATGACGGCTCCAGTCAACTGCTGCGCTGCACAGAACGGGGTGCCTCGCTTTCCCGCGATGCCGGCGATGTCTCGCTGAACCTCCGAAGCAGCAGGCCAGGGCGAACAGAAGCCGTATGGGGGCGTGGCTTTGGTTAGCTGCTCGTACTCGAGCAGCGCCGCTCACATGCGCGAACGTGGCTACTTGCGCAAACGCTGCACGAGTGGTCCGTCGATCGTCTGGTGCACGGTGTAATCTGTCGATGTGGTGCAACGCCCGTCCCGTGGCCTGAAGTTGTAGTGGCCACGCGTCCGCCTCGGCTAGTGTCTCCGCGCACTGGGAGTTCGCTGGGAGGCCGAGGCATACACGTAGGGCTTTATGGTGTTGTACCTCGAGCTGTTTCCAGTTCGGTTTGCGCACCGTGACGAGCGGGAGCGCGTAGAGAGCGGCCCCCAGGGCTGCGGCATTGTAGAGCCGCCGCAGCGCGGCTTGCTGTGAGATGCCCTTGCCTCGAGCGGTGAGCTTGTGTACGGCGGGGGTGGTCCTGTTCATCTGCGCGCAGGCTTTGGTCGCCGCGGGGCGTAAGGAGAGGCGCTCGTCGATGTCCACATCCAGGTAACGCACTGAGCGTTTCCACGCCAGAGAAGTCCTGTCCAGTCCGAGCGGCGGCGGTCTAGCGCGCGAGTGCGAAACGCAAGCCATGGCTAAAGTCCCTTCATGAGCTTTTCTAAAAAAAGTAAAGCGTATCTAGGGACTTTAGCCATGGCGACGTATCTGACGCCTTGAAGCCTCTTAATTTTGATTGTCGCATCAAAATGTCCGCGCATTCAAGACCAGTGAATCGAAAAAGACAAGGGCCCTGAACGGCAGCTTATAGAAGGCGCGTCAGCTTTGGTAAATGCTCGACATCATTTAGTTTGGCCTCAGAGCAAGGAACTGATCTAGTACGAAATCATACAGGTTCTTTTGTTGATTCGCACAGTGCATTGGCAGCGGCAGCGGCAGTGGCAGCGGCACATTGGCAGCGGCAGTGGTCACGGCGACATCGATTTAATATTCTTCCTGTACTATCGCAGAATTCCGCCGAGATTTCCGCCGACGCAAGCTGCATCACCGTCAGCGACGAAGAAGAGATAGACCCGTTTGGCGGCGCTAGCACCGCCAGACCGTGGATAAAAAGCGGCGCTGTGGCATCTCGGGGCACATTGGCAGCGGCAGTGGTCACGGCGACATCGATTTAATATTCTTCCTGTACTATCGCAGGTTGGTGCGCCCCTTTTATTTTTCCTTGCATGCCTATTGTTAGTCAGCTGTCTGACCGCTGCTGCAGCCAAGTGTGTTGCAATGGCTGGTGATGATAAACAATGTCCGGAGTGTCAGTCAGGGGTAGATGATCAAAATGGCGTGTCTTTCAGCCTATGCCACACTGTGCTTCATGTAGGCAAATGTGCAGGTGTGTCTGAAGCGACACTGAAATCTAAAAAAGACTATCGGAAAACCTGGAGGTGTCCTAAATGCAGAGGACTAAAATCCAGCGCGCATGCGTCTGAGAAAGCTGCAGAAGAGCCAAACATACAGAACAAGTCGCATATGCTGCAAGCCATTGACAAAAAACTTGAAGTGTTATTGCCGCTGAAACGTACCGTTGATGATATGGAAACAGCTGTGTAATTTGTCTGATCAACTGACTGGTTTTGTTAACCGTGTACAAAAAAAAAACGAGCAAGATATCACGGAAATCAGAAAGAGAGTTGAAAAACTGGAAGGAATAGAACCTACTGAATCCCTGGTAACTCAGCTTGACGAGTTGGAATGGCGGAATAGGCGAGCAAACCTACAGTTTCATGGAATACCTCAATCTGGTACAGAAGACTTATTGGAAAAACTTAATGCCATCGCTGCTATGATTGAGCTCCCAGAACTAACCTGTGATGACGTGGACACTATACATCGGCTGCCCTCGAAATCAGATAAGATTCCAACTATTATTTGCCGGTTCACAAGACAAAAAACCCGGGACCTGTGGTGGGCAAACAGGAATAAGATAGCAAATCAAGGTAGCAAAGTGCATGTGCTTGAGAACCTGACCAAAAGGAGCCGCGAACTGCTGAAAAAAACGAAGGAATGGGCAAAACAGCAGGACTTCAAATATGTCTTGCACACAAATGGAAAAATACTGGTAAGGAAATCTGATTGCGCATCAGCGATAGTCATTTCAAAGGAAAGTACACTTGACACACTGCTTTAGGGGCTAGGCCCTTGCTCAGAAATGCACTTTTCGCACCCCTTATGGACCTGCCGCCCCCCCTTTTAAACCAAACAAAGTCTCAGTTCTTCCTGCCATCTGCTGTAAACACTGCGTCTGCTCAGAAAAAGAGCCGCATGTCTTTTTTTCACGTCAACGCACAGTCCCTGCGCAACAAAGGTGACGAGTTCGAATCTTTCCTTTCTGCACTTAACTTCCACTTCAACATAATAATGGTTACTGAAACTTGGTACCAAGATAGCGGTGAAGCCTTACATTGGCCAAACTACACTACATATGTGCAAAATCGTATTGATAAACGAGGTGGGGGCGTGATGATGGCGATAGAAAACAAATTTAAATGCCGCCTTCTTGTCGATTTCACGTTAACTCATGATGACTATGAAATACTCTCCTTACAAAGTGGCAGAAACGTCTTTTCTGTATTTTACCGACCTCCAAAAAGCAACTTCTCGAATTTTGCCTGCTTCCTTGATGAATACCTCCAATGGGTCACAGAGAACAACCTTAACCTTGTTTTAGGGGGTGACATTAACATAGATTTTCTGTCACAATCAGTTAATAAGTTAGAAGTTGAGTCGATATTGGAATGCAATGGCTTCATTAAGGTTATAAATGTCCGCACACGATTACAAGCAGCGACAGCAATCGACGTCTTTTTTACTAACTCCCCACCGAATCGCCTGAACTCTGGAGTAATTAATGGCCACATAAGTGACCATCTTCCAATATACCTGGTCATCGAGAGTCCCCCCCTCTACTAAAAATCGTATGCCTCCAAGTATTACACACCGACGCATTAATCATGACACACTAAATCACTTTAGGGCAGCCCTATCAAATTTTCACTGGAGTGTTGTGCAAAACAAGGACCCAGAAGATGCTTACAATGTCTTTATTACCATATTTAAATCCATGTATGAACAAGGCTTTCCTTGAAGCTGCGAACTGGGCGAGTTGGTATTGATTCATATTTGAACAGCGCAATAAAACAACGGGACACAACGAAGAAAGGACACCACAAGCGCTGTTTTTAGCCCACGGTACTAGAAATTACATTCATTAAAGCTGCGAACTGGGCGAGTTGGTATTGATTCATATTTGAACAGCGCTTGTGGTGTCCTTTCTTCGTTGTGTCCCGTTGTTTTATTGCGCTGTTCAATTATGAATCAAGGCTTTCCTCTCGTAACCTCAAAGAAACCCCGCAAAGCTCGCAAACCATGGATAACCGCCGAATGCCTCAAAATGATAAAAACAAAAACAGACCTTTACAACCGTTTTATCCAAACCAGGTCACTAGACGACCTTCAACAATTTAAAACATACCAGAACAAAGTTACGTATGTTCTTCGACAGGCGAAAAAAGAATACATGGAAAATCTGTTCAACCAAGACTTATTAAAAAGGAGCGACCTTGTGTGGAAAAACATCAACAAAATTTTAAATCGGGGTACAACTGTTCCTAGTGCACTTGAAATTTTAGTCAACAATGAAACAGTGAGTGGGAAACGACTAGCAGAGGATTTCAATAACTATTTTGTGTCTCAGGCAGTCGTGAGCTACAATTTTATGAACATGAAGTGTCTTGACTCGCGGGTTGTTTGCAGTGCTTTCTTGTCTCCAACTGATGCGAACGAAATCAAAAGTTGTCTTCTAGCTTTGCGTAACAGCAAGTCGTGTGATATTGATGACCTGAAAATTTCACCAGTAAAATATGTCGCTGATGTAATTAGTCCTGTGTTAGAATGTATTTTCAATAGCTGTATTGAAGACGCAGTGTTCCCTAAGAAAAGGCAGTTTGCCAAGGTCACAGTTATTCACAAAGGTGGAGACAAAAACAGTCTGTCAAATTATCGTCCAGTATCTATTCTACCTGTTTTTTCAAAGTGCTTTGAAAAGATCTTGTTCAACCAGATATCTAGTTTTTGTGACAAAAATAACATAATAACGCCCAGTCAGCATATGTTTAGGAAGAACCTTTCGACGGAAACCGCGCTGCTGACACAAAAAGAGCTAATTTTAGAGTCCTTCGAGCAGAAACTTCTCACTCTTGGAATATTCATCGATTTTTCAACAGCGTTTGACCGCATTAACCACAAAATAATGTTAACTAAGCTCGAGCATTACGGTTTCCGCGGACAGTTTCTTGACATAATTCAGTCTTACTTAAGTGCTCGATCGCAACAAGTAAAAATAAACAATGATTTATCTGATAATAGACTCATCGTTTCTGGTGTCCCGCAAGGTAGCATCTTGGGACCATTGCTGTTTCTTCTTTATGTTAATGACATCGTCTGTATTAGTAATTTTCCAACCTTTATGATTTACGCTGATGACACCACTTTATTCTTTAGAGCTGCACAGCTGTCAGATCTTGAGAAACAAGCCACAAAATGTTTACAGTCACTCCAAGAATGGTCTCAAAATAATTTGTTAAACATAAACACTGCAAAAACGAAGGCCGTGCTTTTCCGGCCTCGTAACAAGTTGACAAATATGCTACCACTCTGTTTAAGGATCGGTAAGTCGCTCATCGAAACGGTCCCTGCGGTCAAAAGTTTAGGTGTTATTTTTAATGAGCATTTGAGTTGGAATGATCACGTTGACATGGTGATGAACAAGCTGTCAAAGGTTGTCGGTATTTTGTGTCGACTGAGATATTTCATGCCGAAGAGTATCAATAAAATGTTGTATAGTGCACTTTTTTCCTCTGTTGTAAATTATTGTTTTTTTGTGTGGGGTACCACGTCTTTTACAAATATTAACCGCTTGTATCTTCTTCAAAAGAAAGCTGTTCGAAATATTATGAATGCTCCTCGACTAGAACACACCGAACCGTTTTTCAATGAACTTCGAATCATCCGTTTGCCACAGCTGTACGAAGTTTTACTTCTACAACGGTATAAAACCGGTGTTAATCACAATAATTGCAATATGCCAAATCTGTCAGGATTACAATGCAATGAGCCAAAGTACACTACACATGCGACACCCAAATGGTATGTGCCTACGATGCGAACAAATTATGGTTATCAAATGTTGAGCTACACTCTCCCACATCAACTAAATAAGGAGTCCGAATTGATGTACAGCTAATGCCAAATATGTTACTTTTGTTCATTTTCTTTCTTTTTTTTTATCCCTGGAAGTGCTACCATGTTGTGTACCACTGCATTGCCCTTGTGGGGTGCGTCGGCCTCGTCAAGCCTTCCCAATGGCTTTTTGTCGGCGCACCCAACATCGTCATGATGTTAAATAAACATGATTGATTGATTGATTTCGCCAGCGGCGTTAGCTGCTCCAAGCGCACAGTGGCGCTGGTGGCCTTGAGCAAAGCAAAAATAGATAAAAAGAGGAGAAGCTGGATCTGTTACTCAATCGGTAGAGCATCCCTGTAAATCGAGAGGCCGGCGGTTAGATTCGCGCCTTGACAAGCTGTAAGGTTTTATATCTAAGAATTTTTTAAGTAGGCAAACAAACAATAAAACATATGAACAGATTATCCTCATGAGGGCAGCATCTTCCATCCTTTTGGGAAAAAAACGTCCTACGTTGGCCCGCAAATGAAACAACAACAAAACAAATCGCTCTCTGAAAATGCACATCCACGAACTTAAAACCAAGAGTGTCAAGTCCACGCTGAGTACCTCGTGTCTGGTTGTCCTGCAATAACCTGAACAGCCAAATGCACACGGTTTGCGTATGGCATCCCTTCCGAGTACTTGTCGGCTAAACAAAACAACGTCACACACCGGCCAACGTTCAGCTTGCGTTCAGCGTCTCAGGAGACGCATTAGTGAGCGAGGTATACAGAGCGGTATTGGAGGTATCTTCAGCCGGCAGCCAGCCCATGTGACCCTAATGCGACTTCCCGTCATTGGAGCACTTGCTTGCAGCCAGGAGGCTGTCCGAGCGTGGTAAATCTCGGTAAATCGAAGAAGCCCACCCGCCGCGGTGGCTCGGTGGTTAGGGCGATCGGCTGCTGATCCCGAGTACCCGGGTTCGAACCCGACTGCGGCGGCCGCTTTTCGATGCAGGCGAAACGCGAGAGGCGCCAGTGTACTGTCGATGTCAGTGCACTTAAAAGATCCCCAGGTGGTCGAAATTATTCCGGAGCCCTCCACTACGGCACCTCTTTCCTCTCTCAGTCCTTCCTTTATCCCTTACGGCGCGATTCGGGTGTCCACCGAGATATGTGAGACAGTTACTGCGTCATTTCCTTTCCTCCAAACCAATTTTCAATTTTGAAGAAGCCCAGTCGCAGCTCTTTGCTCATCTGCGTTCGCCGTGCTTTTGAGTTTATGCAAACTGAAATACTTATCTTTGCCCAGGAGGGGTAACTAAGCATTGCGCCTAGTGACCCCATTGAACACCAGAAGCGCTTGGAGGAAAAATATATTTGAGGGCCTCTGCAAAAAACAATCTTGACTATTTTTTCCTTTTCTTTTTCTCCTCCCTCTGGGACAACATCCTCCTCCTCTTCTTTCAGACCGACGTGCTAGCAATATATTGCATCGTCGCTATACCGGACGCCTAAAAGTGCTATGGTCCACCTTTTTAATGTCTCGATTGCACTTAGAGCGAATAAAAGCATTTATTCCAGAAGAAAAAATCAGCAAGTCCACTCACTTGTACATTGTACCTCTCTTCCCCCCACCCTTTCTGCCTGTCCCCTCACCTCTATCATGTAATTTCTGCAGTCTGCCTGCTATCCATTTACTTCAGCGGCCCCAGCTCACGTGCTTCCCGTAGCGATGGCAGATGCCGGGGCTAGCAAAAACCTTTTCGTTCATTTCATTATTATTTTTTAAATAGATCACTACTGCCACTACTCATAAAAAGTCCGGTGTATTTTATTTCGTTGGGTAAATTAGATCTCCGGACATCTGCCTATCACGCAGGTCGCAGCGCATGATTTGGTCCGCACACCTGGAAAGCAAAGCTTTTCACCCACACAAGACTTTCTGGCCGAAGATCTCGTGCATAAAACTCGCTTTGAGAGCCTTAGCTCTTACTACCTACGTTTGTCAAGGACGCGTCTCTCTGCGATGAAGGTCAAATTAATCAAAACAGCAACCACATGACCACACTATATCACATAGCAAAAGTGGGCACGTAGAGCCTCCATTGATACCTGAACTTTGGATCCATTATACATACAGGGTGTCTCACCTTAGGCTTTATCCAATGTTTAAAAATAGGCTTTTTGAGTTAGAAGAGCGCATTTTTTTTTTTTTGCATAGCATCGTCAGCGATGAAATACATCAGAATACGTCTAAGATGGGCTAACTAGAAGGCTGGTTGACTAATAATGAATAATGACTTTTTTAAAATATTACCGTTAGGCTCGTTAATAATTGACACGAGCGTAGCTCATCGTAATTATTATCCATACCAGTTTTTAGAATTTCGATAACGCAATTACCCTCGGCGCTGAGGCCCACCAAATGTTGGCTATCTCGACGAGTTATGTGCACTGGAGAGGTTGCTTTGCCTGCTAGCTTCTCCAAAGCGCATGTATTTTGGCCCGATGTCGGCAAAGTTGGTTAGGGCTCAGTGCCGAGGGAAACCGGGTTTTTGAAATTTAAAAAAACAGATATAGATATTACTTACGGTGGGCTACACGCTTCTCAATATTTAAGGAGGCTAACAATAATAGTTAGAAAGTTAACTATTCAATACCAGTTAACCAGCCTGCTAGTTAGCACACCCTAGCTCCATTCTGATCTACTTCACCGCTCACAATGCTTTGCCGAGAGGGAGAGAGAAAGCACTTTATTTGCACCCGTCAGAGAGTATGGGTGATGGGTGAGACGCAGCTCCCCTTTCACCGTCTGCCTCCCCCCTAGACGTCAGCCGGAATCAGTTGACTTCCGGCGGCGGCCTGGGCATGACCGATGACTTGTCGCTGTACTTGTTCTTCTTGGCTATGGAGGGAGGATTCCCATGACTCTCTGTTTCCATGTCGACCATTTAGCGCTGGGCAAGCCCACAGCATGTGATTTAGGGTCGCTATGTCTTCACAGTTTTTGCAAATTGGAGAGTGCACCTCAGGATGCCATTTGTGTAGGACATACGGGTTTGGAAAAGTACCCGTCTGCAGTTTTCGCCAGATTACTTCTTCCTTCTTTGTGAGAGATGTATGGGGGGGAGGCAGGGTTCTCCTCCCCATTCTGTAGTGTTCTAGAATTTCACTGTAAGTGATTAAGTGTCGCTTTTTGGACAGGGAGTATTCTGCCTGCGCTGGGGCCCGGTGTGTGAGTGCTCGGGCGACCTCGTTGGCGATCTCGTTCCCTGTGAGTCCACTATGGGTGGGTGCCCATATTATGCTAACTAGGTCGTTAGGTACGTTCTCCTTGCCTGCTTGCAGAATTTTGCCGGCCTGTTTGGACACTTGACCGTTGTCATAGGCTTTGATTGCAGTTTTAGAATCGGTGATGATAATTATAGTTGATGGGTTTGTGATTGCCAGGGCAATCGCCGCCATCTCTGCCTCCTCTGGTGAAGAGTGTCTTACGCTACAGCCTGAGATTAGCTCGCCTTTGCCGCTCACTACTACTGCAGCGTAGTGGCTTTCTGGGTACTCTGCCGCATCGGTGTACACAACCCCTTGTTTTTGGAGGAGGGAGCTTTGGAGTCTTTGGACTCTGCTTCTCCTGCGTTCCTCGTTGTGTATGGGGTGCATGTTTCTTGGGATGGGGGGTATCCTTAATTTGTTGGCAATCTCTTTGGGGATGGTGATTATCCCCTCTCGTGATTCTGGGTTTTGGTAGCCCAGTTTCCTAAGGATGGATCTGCCCGTTTTGCTGCCAGTTAGTCTGACATATTGTGCCGTGAGTTTAGCCTCGCACATTTCCTCTAGTGTGTTCGACACTCCTAGGTGGAGGATCGTCTCGGTTGATGTGCACGCTGGTAAACCTAGGGCAGTTTTTACCCCTTTCCTGATCAGAATGTCTACCTTGTCTCTCTCTGCTTTAGTTGTCTTTAGGTACGGGATAGTGTAGGTGATTCGGCTAATAATGAAAGAATGAACAAGCCTAAGTAGGTTCGCCTCCTTCATCCCCGCGTTTTTGTTTGCTATCCTCTTGAGAAGCCTGCATGTTTGGTTGGTCGTGGCTTCAAGTCGGTTTATTGTTTCGGTGTTTCTCCCATTTTGTTGTATCCCCATACCCAGTATCCTGATCTTGTCCACCCTTGGGACCGGGGTGTTGTTGACCAGGAGCTGGATATTAACCTGCTGCTGGCTCATGATTAGCATCTCCGACTTTTCCGGTGAGCATTTTAGCCCTATGGGTCTCAGATAGCTTTCCGTTTCCCATATTGCCCTTTGTAGGGTGTCTTCTATTTGCCCATCGCTCCCCCCTCTGTCAACCCAAAGGGTGAGGTCATCAGCATAGAGAGTGTGGCAGAGGCCCTCTAGCTTTCTGAGTCGTTCTGGCAGCCCGATCATTACAATGTTAAAAAGAATAGGAGAGAGCACCGATCCCTGCGGTGTTCCCTTGTTGCCTAGCATAATGTTTTTTCTTATTGTGCCCCCGATTTCTATGTTTACCGTTCGGTCCGTGAGGAAGCTTTTGATATAGTTGTATAGCTTGAGTCCTACATTTAGGTGATTGAGGTGCGACAGGATCACTTGGTGTTTGACGTTGTCAAACGCTTTGCTAACGTCAAGCCCCACTATGACTCTCGAGTCGCTAGTCTTCCTTTCCAATACTTGTTCTTTGATTTGTAGCATGACATCGTTTGTGGACAGTTGTTGTCTGAATCCGACCATGCTGTCTGGGTAGAGTTCCTTACCTTCCAAGTATCCGTTGAGCCTATTCTGTATGACGTGCTCCATGAGCTTGCCTACACAGGAGGTTAACGATATTGGCCTAAGGTTCTCAAGTTTGAGTTCTTTTCCAGGTTTGGGGATGAGGACTAGATTTGCTGTTTTCCACTCCTCGGGTATCTCCCCCTGTTCCCAACACTTTTGAATGAATGCTGTTAGTTGCTGGAAGGAGTCGTCATCGAGATTTCTAAGCATCTTATTGCTGATCCCATCTGGGCCAGCCGCAGTTTTTCCGCGGAGCTTGTTTAAGGCCGCTTGGACCTCTCTTATGGAGATTGGTTGGTCTAGCTCCTCGTTGTTTTCGCCGCTATAGTCAGGCAATGTTTCGGTGTTTGTTTCCCCTATGTACCTCTCTTTTATCTGGTTGATCATCTCCTCCTCCGATCCCTGGAAATTGTGGGTTAGTCTTTGCATTTTTCTCCTGGTCTCAGCTTTGGTGCTGCCTGGGTCCAGGAGGTGTCGCAATGGTTTCCAGGTGGTGACGGAGCTTAATTGGCCGTCTAGTCTATCGCAGATGTCGTTCCAATGTTGTCTATTTAGTGCTTGGGCATGGCTCTCAATTTCCTTGTTGAGAGCAGCTATTCTCCTTCTCAGGTTACGGTTGCCCCTTTTTTGGGCGAGCTCGGTTTCTGCCTCTTTTTTCTTTTGCCACAGTTGTCTCATGTGGCTGTCAACCCAGTTTTGTTCCTCATCTAATTCCACTTCCTCCTCAGCTGCTTTGCACGCCTGCTTGATGCCATTGGCCGAAAAAAGCGTTCTAACTCAAAAAGCCTGTTTTTAAAAATTGTGTAGTGTTAGGTGAGAGAGAGAGAGTTGTTGCCAGGAAGAAAGAAAAGTAAAGTGCACAGGCCTGCTCACTAGCTCAAGCCGAGCCACAATCGCTACCACTTGCAGATCGTAGGAGAGTTCAAAGATGGGATAGAAAGACAGGATAGTAAAGACGCGCTAAAGACAGGGCCGATCCCGGAGGCAGTGCAATACCGGGCCAACCGGTGGCAGGAATGAAGCATCCTTCAAACTCTCCGCCACATTTTCAAAAATAAGTCCAATTGGACCCGTAACAGATACTCTACGAGGTCCGGACATACGCTAGTAGTGTTAGGTGAAACTCCCAGTATATGTGCCAGTACAGCGGCCATTGAAGCGGGACCCCCCCCCCCCCCCCGGGACCACCATTTGCATAAAATTTGGGGCCACCCGTTTGACGCAGATTCTTCGAAGTGATGTCAAATGACTTGGCATGTTCCTGAGGATAAAATTACTAATTGAGATGGAGCCCAAAATATGTGTGGGATTCGTAACGACGACCTTTCCACCCCCAAACCGTGCATTCCGAGGACCTCCAGACTGCCATTCCGGCCGAACCGTTTGTCGCAGGCGGCTACGGATGATGTCAAACGATTCGTCGGGTTGCGATGCACACTTTCTTAAAATTAATTAGATGATAAAACGAGGAAATATACCAGATATAGCGAAGGTGACTGAAATATCGCAATAGAAGTGCAAAACCCATGAGTTAGATGGCGCTGCTTGTGTCTTAAAGGAATGTTTCTGGAAAGGAAACATCCGCGGATGTTTGGATTTGATCTTCTGCACGTTTTCTGAGCAAACCGATGTAAACACTTGAAGGTCCCGTAGCTAACGCTCTAAAGTCGAACACTGAGGCAGTGTTGGCGGAGAATTTTTTGTCGGCGGGTTAGTGACCGAAAAAGGTAGCTTCCGCTTTTTCTTGGTTTCCGGTGGCGCTCCTGTAGTTCGTGGATTCGCCCTCCGGCCCTACCACTATAGATTCTAGCCTCTATACTACCACGCAAAATAGAGGAGGCTATGGTCATAGCCTCCTCTATTTTTTCCGTGCCTGGTCAAAGGATGCTGAAGCGCCGTCTGACTCCGCCGTGTTTCTCCGCGGGGCGGAGCTGCCAGCCCTGGATGGACGGGCGTGCGCGTAGTTGCGGCCGGCTGCATGCAGGGGTTTCGGCGGCCGCGGAATAAACGTGGGCTTTGCCTACTTCGCAAAGGACCAACTCGTCCTAAGCCATTACCGATTCATGGCTACAACAAAGAGGACCGCTCTTTTATATCATCTGGAAAATAAACGCCAGTTTATTATTGTGAGTCAGCAGCGCCGAGCGCCTCGACACCAAATTTTTTCTTGTGTGTTTTCTTTCAAATTTTTGCTGTGGTTCTCTCGAAGTCAACCTTGTTCATATTCCTCGTGGTGTTCTGCCCTGTTCATTAACAGGGAAAGGAGCGCGATCGCAGAACACTCCTTGGCTGACTCTGAGGGAACATGCATTGTGCTCATTACACCGAGAAATCAACGCATAACAGTCAACGCCACTACAAAAAATGCGTCACTCTGCCTTATGCCTAAGTGCCAGTGAAACCATCTCCCGAATCCTGAGCAAAGGGGGTCTCCAGGTGGCGCCCAAGTCTACAAGCACTGCTGGCGCTTGCTTACCAGGTGTTCCCAAAATCGGCCACGGAGAAAAAGAGCCCAAGGCATTATCTACAAAATTCCTTGCGCCGACTGCGACGCAAGCTACATCGGCGAAACTAAAAAATATATAAAAGAAAAAAATTCGGCAACACAAAAAGCGACGTCGGCAACTATGCAAGAAAGCGCAGTCCTCTAACCGAACATCCCTAAGGCACACAATAAACTTCGACGAAACCAGCATACTCGGAGCCGGAACAAGTTAGCAAACAAGCGCTTCCTGGAATCCTGGCACGTTCAAACGACCCCGAACAACATCAACAACACAAAGGGAAACCTCCCCGCTGTATACGTGTATACTAACAGGGACTGCGCTCTGCAGCTTCCCAGTGAACGTCACCATAGTCCTACAACGTGACTCACAGCTTTAACCACGTTCCAGGGTATCCAGTGTTGTGCAATTGCTCCTCAAGTTGCAGCACGTGCCGCCAAGGGAGAGAGCGGCTTAACCCAAGAAGGGGCGCTTTCTCTGCAACTCGCCCACAGTCACACGTACCTGACGTATAAACTGAGTAGGCTGTTTTGTAACGTCGTGGTTGGTCACTTTCTTAGTTGGCATTTTTTCAACCTAAATTAATATGTGCTATGGCTATTGCTCTGTGCCGGGATGTAAGTCTGACGCAAACCGGAAAACCGAAGGCATTTCCTTCCACGAGATTCCAAGCGACAACGAACTAAGAGCATGTACAGTGGTTAAAAGTTATCTCTAGAAAGGACTGGGTGCCGAATACCACATCTCGGTATTCGGTCGTCTGCAGCAAGCATTTCCTTTCAAGCGACTACAAGGAAGGATGCAAAACCCGGAAGCTGAAAAGAGGTGCGACTCCAAGCGTTTTTCTGGACTATCCGCAATATATGCAGCCGCCTGCGAAGAGACCGCGCAGCGATGCTGTTGTGCGAAAACGGGAAGCGTACATTCCGAGCCCCCCGGCCCTGATCCGTGCTGCTTCCAAGCCGACAGATGCAAGTAGCCTTTGTCACAACGTCGGCGTCGTCGGTCGGTCTCCACCACCAACTACGTCGTCTCCAGCACGTGAAAGCTCTGCAAACATGGATGACTCAATCAGTAACAATGAGCACGTGGTAAAGCCGGAAGCCTCAACACCGAGAACTGCAAAAAACAAGGCGACACAGGCTGACATCCGCAGTTTTATTTCTGTTGTCGAACGCCAGAAGTGGCGACGAAAAGAGCGGGACTTGAAAGCCCGAATAGAGCGACTGAAACAAATAGTGGACAATTACAAGGAGGAACTAAGGCAACTGAAAGAGGACTGTCATCCTGCTGCTTTTGCCGGCGTCGTCAAAGCAGCGAGTGAAAAACACTTAGGTGCAAACCTTCTGGTCGACCAAGTCAAAAACTTCAAAAATCAGGCCAACCTGGTCCGAGCTTGTTGTGCGTCATTGCATAATTTTAAGGAACCTGTCAACACGGGCGTACGAGCACGTCCGCAAAGAAGGTCTCCTGAAATTGTCATGCAGCTCTACTTTGCAAAGATTCCTCGGAGTCAATTCAGACGAGGTAGGCTTCACATCCCTTGTTAAGCAACGCATTGAGGCGGAAGTAACGGGCTTAAAAGCCGAGCAGGCCAAGGTGTGCTCGTTAGTAGTTGATGAGATGCGAATTCAGCAGAGGCTTCAATATAACAAGCAGACAGATTCATTTGTGGGGGAAGTAGAGCTGGGGAACAGCACGGAAGACAGAGCCAGTAGTGATCCTGTTTTAGCCAACTCACTTCTTTGTTTTGTGCTAGTAGGGTTTTCGGTGCGAATCCGGATACCTGTGGGGTATTTATTCACGAGAAACTGCACTGGCCAGAAGCTGTTTTCCCTGATAAAAGTACGTCCTAAAAGAAGGGGAAAGAATTGGCTTTAAGATTGTACGGGTTGTGGCCGATAATCAAAAAATCAACGTTGTTGCTTTTCAACTGCTGTGTAATGGAAATTTAACGCAATGCATACAGCACCTTCAAGATCCGACACGGAAGTTGTTTCTCGCATTCGACCAATGTCACATAATTAAGAAAGTGAGATCCCAATTCCTTGCCCGTGACCTCGGTAAGGACGGCGAGTTTCCTCCTCCCACCTCAGAGACCTCTACAAGATGCAACAAGGGAGCATCGTGAAACCTGTTCGTTTTTTAACGCCTAAGCACGTCTTTCCGTCAAACATTGAGAAAATGATGTTTCAAGGGCTGTCCAGGTCCTCTCACCTCTGGTCACTGCTGCGCTCCAACTCCTCGAGGAACAAGCCGGACACAAGTGTGACATGAGCTTTGCAGCTGTGGGTCCAACCGTCATGTTTATGGACACGATGCACCGCTGGTTTCTTCTAATGGATGCGAGCAATTGCGTGCAACACATTCATATAAAAATGCCAGACAGCAGACAATATGACTCTGTCGAAGATGGACGCCTGAGTTGGCTGACAACGTCCTTCTTATCTTGAAGACATGCGGCGTAACTGCCAAGCGAAACAGTTCCTAAGCAAGGAAACGTATCAAGCGCTTGTGATGACGACAAAATCAAACGTGGAAGTACCTCATTGCTAATGAAAGGTTTAAGTTTGTATTGACCAGAAAGTTTTCTTCGGACCCCATGGAGTCGCTTTTTGTCTGGTTAAGGCGGTCTGCTGGAAGCAATGATCAGGCAGACGCTAGAGCGGTACTCGCTGGCGTAGAGAAGGCTTTGAAAACTGGCTTAGTATCTGCTTCCCAAGATAGCAACGTAATAGAAACAGAAAGGCAAGTACTTGGAGCCCTGAACAGCACACACAAACCTGCAGTCACCCAGCGCGCGGACGAGTTCCCACCGGTGGCGAAAAGTCTCCTCGAAGGCCTTCTGAGGACACAGAAAGCGTTGCTACCAGCGCCAGACACTGCAGCACTTGCGATGCTAGGAGGTTATTTGGCTCGCGTTGTTCAAGAAAAAATTGGTTGCAGCAACTGCAATGCTCTTCTTACGCGACCAGCCTCATCTGCGCCCAGTGACAGTTTGATCCGTCATCAGGACAGAGGAGGTCTCCTTTACCCTTCAACGCAGTTCGTGTATGTTCTGTACGCCCTCAAGAACTACGTCGAGGTGTTGCACAACAAAAGAAGGTTCTTATCAAAACCCCTGCAAGCTGCAGTCAACAATGCAGTTGATGCTCTTGCAGAACATGGAGCACTGAAATGTGAGCTTGCTTGCAATGATCACCACGGCCAGTTTCTGAAACTCATCTGCACAAAGTTTTTCCGGCCTGTTTTTACGAACTATGCGTTATCGGTGACTGACAGGAACGACGCAGTGAAGCCGCTCACATCAAAGCCTCTATCTAGAAAGATGTTAAAGTTGTGAAGACTTTTTTGTGCATGTATGTTTTATTCTAACTACGACAGTAAAATTTTTCCATTCACTCACCGCTCACAAAAATGCTTCCTTAATGTTTCTGCTTATATATTGGATCAGATACGACTTGTGCTGAGAATGCGTGTTTTGTGCAAAGAAGCACACTAATAATTACCGTCGATAAAGGTGAAAACTGAGGAATTCTTTTCGGTACTGCAGCAACGTTCGATATGTATGCCCGGCCACCGCTTTCATAATTTCCTCGATGAGCAGCTTTTATCAAAGTACATGTGCACATGGCTTAACAAAAACAACTTAGCACTTTAACGATCGTTCCCGTATATCACTCTTACTAATAAGAGAGGAGGATAGACAGAAGCAGAATGCGCGCCGCGTTTTACGCTGCCACTCGTCGATAGCTTCGCGTACTCGAACATTCTGCGTCAAACGGGTGGCCCCAAATTTGGTGCAAATGGTGGTCCCGGGGAGGGGGGGGGGGGGGTCCCGCTTCAATGGCCGCTGTGCTGGCACATATACTGGGAGTTTCACCTAACACTTTACACAATTTTTAAAAACAGGCTTTTTGAGTTAGAAGAACGCTTTTTTCGGCAAAGCATCGTGAGCGGCGAAGTAGATCAGAATGGGGCTAGGGTGTGCTAACTAGCAGGCTGGTTAACTGGTATTGAATAATTAACTTTCTAACTATTATTTTTAGCCTCCTTAAATATTGAGAAGCGTGTAGCCCGCCGTAAGTAATATCTATATCAGTTTTTTAAATTTCAAAAACCCGGTTTCCCTCGGCACTGTGGCCTAACCAACTTTGCCGACATCGGGCCAAAATACATGCGCTTTCGAGACGCTAACAGGCAAAGCAACCTCTCCAGTGCACGTAACTCGTCGAGATAGCCAACATTTGCTGGGCCTCAGCGCCGAGGGTAATTGCGTTATCGAAATTATAAAAACTGGTATGGATAATAATTACGGTGAGCTACGCCCGTGTCAATTATTAAGGAGCCTAACGGTAATATTTAAAAAATTAATTATTCAATATTAGTCAACCAGCCTTCTAGTTAGCCCATCTTAGATGTATTCTGATGTATTTCATCGCTGACGATGCTATGCCGAAAAAAATGCGCTCTTCTAACTCAAAAAAGCCTATTTTTAAACATTGGATAAAGCCTAAGGTGAGACACCCTGTATGTATAACGGATCCAAAGTTCAGGTATCAATGGAGGCGCTACGTGCCCACTTTTGCTATGTGATATAGTGTGGTCATGTGGTTGCTGTTTTGATTAATTTGACCTTCATTGCAGAGAGACGCGTCCTTGACAAACGTTAGTAGTAAGAGCTAAGGCTCTCAAAGCGAGTTTTATGCACGAGATCTTCGGCTAGAAAGTCTTGTGTGGGTGAAAAGATTTGCTCTCCAGGTGTGCGGACCAAATCATGCGCTGCGACCTGCGTGATAGGCAGATGTCCGGAGATCTAATTTACCCAACGAAATAAAATACACCGGACTTTTTATGAGTAGTGGCAGTAGTGATCTATTTAAAAAATAATAATGAAATGAACGAAAAGGTTTTTGCTAGCCCCGGCATCTGCCATCGCTACGGGAAGCACGTGAGCTGGGGCCGCTGAAGTAAATGGATAGCAGGCAGACTGCAGAAATTACATGATAGAGGTGAGGGGACAGGCAGAAAGGTGGGGGGAAGAGAAGTACAATATAGAAGTGACTGGAATTGCTGTTTTCTTCTGGAATAAATGCTTTTATTCTCTCTAAGTGCGATCGAGGCATTAAAAAGGTGGACCATAGCACTTTTAGGCGTCCGGTATAGCGACGATGCAATATATTGCTAGCACGTCGGTCTGAAAGAAGAGGAGGAGGATGTTGTCCCAGAGGGAGGAGAAAAAGAAAAGGAAAAAAAATAGTGGTGGTGGTGAAAGCATTTATTTGAATATTGCAGAGAGGTTGCGATCTGCCCCTTGCGCTGGAGGACGTGCGTGCGGCCATCCACGACCATCTCCGAAAGCAGCACCCCGACCCACGCATCGCCGGAGGTGAGCGCATCGACAGTGTCACCAGCTGTCGCGCACTTACACGGTCACAACGTGCAATGATCCCACAAGCTATCGTCGCCGTGCTGGCGCAGTACCCGGACGGCATTCTTATGTCACGTTTCATCGAGGCGCGCTCACGCGAGCTGGGCCGCCCGCCGACCTTGAGAACCATACAACTGCTGCGCCGCTGGGCCGGACTGTTCCGCTTGCTGAAGACCGACCCTTCGCGCGATCTCATCCTCCAGCCGGACATCTATTCAGCCGCCGCGGCGGCGGCGTCCGGAACCCCTGCCCGCCCGGTCTGCCAAGCGTGTGACCGACGTGCGTGGAAGCACCGCCGTGGCTCTGCTGGAATGGGAGAGCGAGTGGCCGCTGTCCGTGCTGAGGGCGGCCATGAATCATTTCTACGGGTCGGCGGCCTTTGTACCACCGTTCGACGCGGAACCCGGTCGCCCCTGTGCTGCGTTGTGCGGCGACACTTGGCACCGGGCTCGCGTGGTCACCTGGCAGCTGGCAGACGTGGGCGAGCGCAGGTTAGTCGCGCCGCAACTGCTGCGGACTCTGGCGCCGCGTTTCATCACGCTGCCCGCACTCTGCATCGTGGCGACCCTCACGAAGCCGCCGGGAAGGAGAGCATGGTGCGAGACGGCCGGCGAACGCCTGCTCCATTTGACCAAAGGCTCACGATGGGACTAGCGCTGAGCTGCTGACGAGCAGGGATTGCTGCTGACGAGAAAGCTGGCCTTGGAAGGCCTATGCAAACCGGCCTGGCTACCGGTGACAATTTCAGACAAAGTAAGCTTCAACGTTGTGTGGCTGGAAGAGCAGCGATACATCTTTTCGTACGACTTGTCACGTCTGATGGGCTGGGAGGGTGACAGTGCACTGGAAGAACTCCAGCGCCGTGGAATCGGTTTCCAGTGCGTGTACCTGTGTCGCGACTCCGAGAAATGGTGTGCCCTGAGGCCGCTCCTTAGAGGCAGAGCCGATACAGTGTTCTTCCTCTTCCCAGCCGACAATATTGCAGATGCCGTGAACCTGCTCTGCTATCCACACAATCAAGTTGTCACCCATGTCAAGCGTGAACTTGCAAAGCTTCAAGACATCTAATCAGAAATGAGACGTGGTGCTATTATTTCTGAAGGAACATCATTTCTGAAGGCATTCAGTTCACCACTTTGTAAATAAAAAGGACATTTAACGGTTCACCCTGGTCTGCTGCTTCGGATGTTCAGCGAGACATCGTCGGCATCGCGGGAAAGCGGGGCACCCCGTTCTGTGCAGTGCAGCAGTTGACTGGAGCCGTCATCTACGAGGAACTTCGAGACCACCTCCTTGTGTACACCGACGGCTCCGTGGCGAGCGAAAGCCGCTCGCTTGCTGCGGCGGCAACCATTCGAACACTAGAGGGTGTTGACCATCCCCGCCCTGCACCTTCACAGACAGCAAAATGTCACCTTTCTGGGCTCCTCAGACACGGCGGAGCTTATGGGCATCCGTTTGGGGCTCGACCTGCTCCTCTGCCTTGCTCCACCGCCGCCCAGATGTGCTCTGCTATGGGACTCCCGCGCTGCCCTCAGCCGCCCACAAACCCGAGGTCGCGGTACCCCCCTGCTGTGTGGAATCCGCGCGCGACTAGAGCGCCTAGCGCAGCAATGCTGCGCTATCCGCGCACAGTGGGCGCCCGGCCACTGCGGAATTCTGGGCAATGAGCTAGCCGACGAACTCGCCACTGCCGCGCACCAGCTACCTTCTAGCGACCTCCCTGTCGCACTGGAAGACGTGCGAGCGGTCATCTACGACCACCTCCGACAACAGCAGCCCGACCCGCGCATCGGCAGCATCTACGGCCGCTCCCTGACATGGCTGCGGCGCTCGATGATCCTCCGTGCGCGCGTAGGATGCGTGTGACCCGGCGACAGACGGGTGTGCCACGGACTGGCTCTACAAGCGACGTGTGTGGTGATTGTGGTGCAGTTGAAACACTGGAGCACTTGCTCCTCCGCTGTACCGCGTTCGCCCAACCGCGTCGCGACATGCTTGCGGCCTACAGGGCGCAGGGTCTCATCCCGGGCAGTGTATCGGCACTCCTGTGGCCGCAGGGCAGTGAACACTGGTGAGCCTCTGTGTATACTTCGAACAGACGGGCTCGACGTCCAGTCTATTCCGCGCCACGTAACTACCCGCAGTGACAAAACGCTCCGCGTGTGCTACCTTGGGACGCTTTAAAGCTGGGCGCCCCCACTCCAGTTTTTTTTTTTGTACCCTGGGCCGCGAGCGTGTGTATCTGCATGCCAGATCTTTCTTTTTCTCTTTAGTGGTAGGACACGGCAAAAGCGCGGAACACAAATATTTACTTTGAACGTCCGGCGTGTGACGGCCAAGGGAGACAGTGTGCGAGAGTCGCTGCCCCCACACGCAGGCAATAGTCGCGTGCGACGTTCGGCCTGGCGCAGGGCAACCCACCTGTGCCGCCGTGGAAGACATCGCGTGGGCCGCGACCGGCCGTTCCCCTTCCCCTCCCCACCAAGCATTTGCATGGCCCTGCAACGATTATTCCAATCATGCGCGGCGCAGCATCCGCATTTATTTCCATATTATTTATTTGTACATCGTGTATATTACCACATACCCCTATCCTTTCTCACTATCGCTCCCCCTTTCTTTCCCTCTCTCTGTCCTTTTATTCCCGCTAGTCGCAGCTCAGGTGCTCCAGGTTCCGATGGCAGATGCCGCGGCTAGCATCATCTCTTCCTTCCATTGTTATTTTATTAATAAACAGCCACTAACAGCAAAACTTCCAGAGATCACACGCTGCTCCGTCTGCAGCCTACGGGCTGCAAATTATCAGCCCATGATGGCGTCGGCATTAGGCAGCGATCGGGTAAAAAAGCATGGTGACAACCACCTATAGAAACTAAAATGTGGTCTGCCTCTGTGCCAGTGTGCGCACTGCGGCTCATAGCCTTCTTTGTAGATTGCGCGAAGTCTTTTTGGGCTTGAGTACGTGTTTGTTTGCATTCCTCTCAATGTTAGTTGTTGCTCCTCGCCTCTAGTTCTTCATCTGATGGCGCGTATTCCCCTCTGCGCAGCCTATGGTGTTGTAGGATGTCTATGTGATCGCCATGTTTGAGTAATGCTCGTCCATGTGATGGGGTGCCCGGTGTAGGAGTGCTGGGGACGCGGCATGTGCGCCTTCTTTCCCCTCTATTGATTGAGGGGCTGGTATCCACGTCAGCTTTTGTTGCCTTTCGGTTCTCTTGATGTCTTTCGGCATCCTAATGGCTACCTGCCCTATTTTACCCCTGGTGTAGTTCCTGCACGCTTCTTGCAAATCCGTTATTATATCCGTGTTTTTCTGTGTGGTTATTATGAGCGCAATTACTATGTGAGTGAGTTGAAACTTCATTTAGAAGTATGGAATAAGAGTTGCAGATATATGTGGAAGTCTTTAGGGTGAGCGGTACTCCGCCTCCAATCACTCCAATCACTCTAATTACATGGGAGGTACACATCTCCAGATGTCAGAGGCTTGGTGTCTCCTCACCTTACAGACTAGCTAGTTTGGTTGATATAAACTCTACTGCATGTAAGAGGTACGTGGTAGCCTTGTAGGTGGAGTATTTCGTAAGTTTGCAGCATGTTGTACAGTGCAGGTATTTTTAATTATTTACATTGCAGCGATACGTTAGCACAGGCTAGAAAGTTTGTAAGGAAAAACAATCTTCATGCCATGTCTTAGCCGCATTCTTAGTGCCATATAAAATACAGCGCGAATAAGCAAACGTCTCATTTTTTGTTAGCTTTTTCTTTCTGAGCCTTGATATTTTGCAAGTTGGCAAGGTGCTAAACTCTTCTGAGGCTGTCAGCTGGCCCACATGTTTGTCAAAGCTGCTGAGTACAGAAAGAGTCGTGTCAGTTAATGCAAGCTAAGTAAAAGAGGGACAGAAAATTCATGCTTTCAGAGCACTTTTAAAAAAAAACTGCTATTATTTCCTACTCAGGATTTTGAGGGAACACTGCATTCTGGCATTGATCTTGCACATCATCCTTGTCATTGCAACAATTATGGCTGCTTGCTGCTTTTTGACAGCGTTTCATTTATCTGCAGGAAGAGCAGGCGTGACTGGGTGGTAATAGGTACGTACTGAATTAAACATTGCAGTGAGCAATATTTTATTGTGCCTTTGCTTTTCTTATCCTTAAAGGAGTTCGCGTTTTTGATTGATGGTTGTGTAGCAAAGATGTGACTGCTGCACTGCACTGCGTTCACAGATTTGTTTGCCCATGCTTTTGGTTTTCTCAGTGGTTCGTTTCCTTGCCAAACAGCCGCTGGAAGTTTGGCTTTCAACCTGTGCGCTTCACGTTTGCAATGTATTTTCAGTTGGTTTTCAATTTCAATTCGAAATGTTATCTAACTGTTGTTTAACTGTGTCTAAATGTTTTCGAACTGTTGACCTCATCACGTTGATCACAAAAGTGCTGCCGTAACATCTCCATTAAACGTTACCTTATTATGTGGCTGGCAACATGGAAACGTTTATGAACACTTAAACGTTTTAACGTTATAGCAACGTAGAGGCTTTCTTATTTAACGTTACGCACACTTGTAACAATCACTCAACGTTGAAACCATATTATGCATTACTTGGGATGCATGTATGCCCGCCCCTGGACGCCACAGCTTGCTGCTTGGTGTCGCCCCGCTCGGTAGCGGTGATACAGTCTGCAGTTTGTTTACGAGGTTTTAACCGCTTCAATCGAAAATAAATATTTTTGCAAGTTATAAATGTATGAGACAATATTTTTATTGTTTTTATGTTGTTTCTTTGTTTCCTTTGCATTTTTACAACGTAGTACTTTGTCTGGCCATTTGGTGCTGCAGCCGCTAGCGGTTGCTTGCTACGCGTGCGAAGTGAACGCTCCCAGCCAGTGCTGCCAATCCTAGGGATTTTCCCCTAGATTTAGAGAATTTGAACTTTGTTTAGGGGAAAAGAGATTTTTGTTGCAATCTAGGGAAATTTTACTTTCCGCATGGGTCTTTTTTATTTTTCGATGTGAATCGGTTCCTTATTGACTGTTTCTTCACCACCTTGATTTTGAGAATCTGGCTATGCGCCATATGCACGAGGGGAAAGTGTTTTTGAGATCGGGGTGGCGTGGTCTGGCCGGGAGGAGGTACGAGGATGACGGGACTCAGGGAGACTTTGGGGGGACAACAAGACATTCTATTTACATGGCGAAGGAAATGCACGGACTGTACAGAGTTGATGAGGGAAGCGCTGGTAGAGAGTCGATGGGTAAGGCGGACGGGCGCCCTGGAATAGGGTTTGCCTGCGGTTCCCGCCTTCTTTACCCGTTAAGAAATAAGTCTGGCCAACACCCTTGAACAGAGTCGATGGCGCATCTGCCCAGGCAAAAGTTGGGACGCTTCCTTTGCTTAGAATTTCCTGGTCGGTTCCTGGAACAGTCTAGCTTTAGCAGTACCAAAAGCACGCTGTCCAAGAAGCACGATTCCTCGAAATCACGGCTGAAGGTAGTTGGGTGTGTTTAGAGGAAACTGACGCCAACCAATATTTTTAACTTTAGCCAAGGTTTCTGGACCAACGCGGTCTCTTCTTCAGGGGTGACTAAAGTGTGCCAGCAGCAGCGGGTTGCTGCCTTCGCTCTCCGTTTGTTAGCGCGTGCGCAGTCCATGCACTAACGTACGCGGAGGAGAGTGTTGCTGGACTGCTATTCATCGACACCTTTGTGAGCCGGATGTGCCGTGACTCCGCAGTCGCCTCTGGAACCGGTTTGGCTCCACGGCCAAGACGCTCACCTCCTCGAAGGCTATCCTGTGGTCGGCGCGCTCGCAGTGTTCGGCGAGGGAGTTAGATTCTGAATTCATTTGCCGGATGTCATTTTTGTGTTGCCTTATTCTTTGGTGGAGGTTTTTTGTTTCGCCAATGTATGGTGCCGGGCACTTCGAGCATAAGATTGTGTAAACGACACCTGGTTGTTTTTCTCTGAGACGCGGTTTTTCGGTCGTGGCTAGAAGAGGCTTGTTGTCGAAACAGGTTCGTGAGCCTATGTAGATTCAATGTTTTCTCAGAATGCGTGCGAGTGCCTCGCTGGTTCCTCTCACATATAGAAGCACAACGCGCGCGTTTCGTTGTCTCATTGTTAGCTGGTCCCCCTGTCCTCTGAGCTTGACTGGCGACCAACGCGCTCAATAAAGCCACGTGTGTAGCCATTCTTCTGTAGGCCGGCGAGAACGGTGGATTTTGCTTTTTTCTCCGCTTCAGAGGAGCAGATTGACTTTGCTACTCCAGTCATTCTGCACCGCACATTCTTCGTCACCACGTCATCATCATCATCATCATTTATTTTTCTCTTAAGGCCCCGCCCCTTCACAGGGTATTACATAAGGAGGGGAGGGCTTCGTACATAGGAAAATCCAAGAACAAAGCCAAAGAGGTTGAAAAAAAAACAGATCTAGTAAAACATATATAAACATACAAAGAGGGCAATTAGGACAACGATACAAGCAGTAACATCAACTGAGAACACAATTATAACAGTTTAAAAAAATTCAATCGAGCAGAGAGAGGAAATTACAAACGAATTGTTTCAGCACTTCAAACTAAGGGTGAGCTGCTTGTTGGAAGGGCTGGTCTAGGTTGGACTCTCTTGGCTGGGTTCCGGTGAAATTCCTTCGAAAAATTCGTGACGAGTCTCCTTAGAACCAGTCCCCGTGACTCGCCAGTTGAAGGTGAAGTGGTTAGTCTTTTTGAGGACCAACTCGACCCGGATGCAAGCAGAAAGAGTCGTTGCTCTTCCACAACAGCTTAGGCGACTTCATATGAAGTCTCGCAGGCGTGTGTCACCACTTCGCGCACTTTTGCGTGCACTCCCGAACACCCTTAGAGCGTGTGGGGGTAGTGGTCTCGGTCACAAAGGAGATGCCCTCGACTCAGCATGACATAAAGCCGATCTGTTCGCGGGATGTACCGTTGGAGCGTGTACCGTACAGAGACCCAAAGAACTTCATACCTCTCGAGGAGATATACCTCGGCGGAAAAGTGATGTCGGCACTGTCGGAACCTCACGGCATAGACCGAACCATTACTCATAACTTTCGCCTCAGATGTTTGGAATTTTATATTGAAGCGGCAAGCCAGATATTAACCAGAATCCCATTGGACAGCGTCCAGATGAACAGACTGGAGGCAATCGACCCGCAAGTTGTCATCGAAAAGCGGATTTCTTCAATAGCCCCACTTGCCACATCATTCCCTTCTCTGGTGCCAGAAAGAGAAATGAACAAAATTGACGCAGAATGGAGACTGCTCCGCAATAGAGAAATGGACCTGCCGGCAGATGCGAGCGTTCAACGCTTTTGGAAACGAGTGAGACGCCAGGCAAGGAGATGGGAGCCCAATGTTCCCTCTCTTGAGCGACTTCGTCTACAAGCTTCTCTGTTTGCCGCACTCCAGTGCAACAGTGGAGAGAGTTTTCTCTCAGATCAACCTGATGAAAACAAAGACCAGAAACAGCTTGGTGACGCAAACCCTGGCAGCTACGCTTCACGCCAAGCGGGTTCTAAGAGGGGCCAACTGTTATGACTTTGCAGTGAAAGAACGCTTAATTGGCCTCATGAAAAAAGAAATGTATATGCAGGAGTGAAACTCAGTCGGGATGCCACCCGAATGACGTGTCCTATGTTTTAGCGTTTGTTTGTTCACACCAACATTTGGGCACAAAGTGGATTTTCCCTAGCTCTTTGACTGCAGCCGGTGAGCGTAAGTGTTCACTGCGAGATTTTCGTTCATTTCAGGGCTTAGGCCAGGATTTATTAGGCTTTGATATTAACTAATGTTTCTTTACCCGTGATCACGTGGTACGCGAGTTTGCATGGGAAATTAATGTGTTATTGTATTCAAAGTTGCTACCAAAGTGTGGTAAGAGGGTCTCTGCGAAATAAAAGAGTTCACAATTCAACTACGCACCTTTTTTCCATGCCTGAATTTTTTTTTTCGGATCTAGGGAAATCTAGGGAAGTTTGAGTGAAAATTTGGGGGAGAAGTGGCTTTGAGGTTGGCAGCACTGCTCCCAGCACTCCCAGCGTTTTTCTGCCGCCTTGGTCTCGCGCTTGTAGGCGCTTCACGCAGCTGTTCGCAGTTTTCTCGCGATGTCTTTTACTACCAGGACTGCGCTGATATGTGAACGTCGTTTTCCGAAAAAGTAAGTCACCCTTCATTTCTCCTGTGTGGTGAAAGCATCAACCTTGCTGCGGCTAAGCCGCTAGTGCGTAGTACTTTGGTCTTCGTATCAAAGTGTAATGTTTGATGTACGAAAACAGGGCGTTTCCACGTGTTTGAGCTTTCGTTAAGTGGGTACAGCTAGGTTGCTTCCGCATATTTAACATCCTGTATGAGCTGCTTTCTTACGAAGGCCGTCAATAAGTTGGAACTCTAGAAAAATCAAGTGTCATTTTTGACATAGCTTCAAAGCGACCACCTTTGTTCTTAAGACTCGGTCTGTGCGCACGACGTCGTGATCTTGAACCGGAAAAGGTATGCACACGACGCGACCTTAGCGCCCTCAGCGGCGGTGGCGGCAGCAGCGGCGCGCGCTCATGTTTGGCTGGGCCGCCGGCCGCCGCGACTGCTCAAATCGGCGGCCGGACGTACTACTGCTTGGCGCGGCGTCGTGAGCTGCTGCTGGCGTTGCAATCTGTAAATAAAGCGATGTGCGGTGGCAATTCTTTTCCGCTTTTACGGGGGTACCCGAATTGCTGGCAGCGAGATTCGTGACAGTTGCGCTGAAAAGCACAACTCCGTGCTCGTGCCGTATTGCTCAGAATCAGAACTGACACGCCTTAAAACAGTAAACCCTAATCGTCGTCGGGCTGACTCGCGCTTAGGTTAGGAACTCGATCTTAGGTTGGTGCTCCTTATCACATTTAACAGCAGTCATAGACTGTACGACAGCAGCTTATAACTGTTTTTCTAGCAGTGCTACATTCTCTGATCGGCGAAGTGGCTGCCTGCCTGGAATCGTGGAGCCGTGCGAAGTACTGCTACTTAAGTTTTGAAGACTGTCTCATAAGTTCTAGTAGTTCACAATGAAAAAGCATAGGCATGCGAGGAAACAGTGGTAAAGTAGAACTACAATTGTCCGGCAATTTATCAGAAGGAACAATAATTATTTCCTTCCATTAAGTAAAAGTGCAGTGTGTGGCATAATAAGTAGTAACCGAAACTCCTGTACGTGCCCGGCGGGTCCAAACTCAATTTGCATGTATCCGGCGAAATTTCGTAAGTCCGCTGCTGCTGCGGCCGAATATGTTTGCAAAGGAAAATTCGATGTGCACAAGGAAGCGGGCGAGCATCACGGCGCTGACCGCCCCCGCGATCGATCAGTATATGTCGCCAGCATGGGCAGCGGTAGCGGCACACAACGCCGAGCCGTCCGGCTGCCGATTTGAGTAACGTGACTGCGACGAGAAAGCAGTCTCCGCGACCGTCTGTGAGCCATGTTTGGCGCCGGAGTAGGGGGCACGGGGAGTGGGGCACGGACTCGACAGCCGGCAGCCGAAACCGAACAGTCTTCGTCGAGCACGCGCCGCCACCGCCGCTGAGGGCGCTAAGGTCGCGTAGTGCGCATACCTTTTCCGGTTCAAGATCACGACGTCGTGCGCACAGACCGAGTCTTTGTTTAAACACAGGTTGTAGCGAATTTTTGCTACACTAGTTGCTCGATTGCATCCTGACAGGATTTTATCTTCAGTCCTCGTGAGTGTTACAATTCAATACCACGAGTGACAGCCGTGTCAAGAAGGCTTTGGTTATGCTTAAAGTGTCTATTATCATGTAGTGATGATGAAGCCCGTCGTGGCGCCTTTGTGGTTTTGCGTTGGGCTGCCCGTGCCAAGATCGCTAGTTATTTGACGCTGGCCGCGGCGGCCGTATGTCGATCGAATCGAAATACAAAAACGCCTGTGTGCTGTGTTAAGTCAGCGCACGTTAAAAGAACCCGTAGTCATCCAAATTAATCCGGAGGCCCTCAATACTGCGTCCCTCATTGCCCATGTGTCGTTTCGGGACCTTAAACCCCGCAATTTACAAGTAACTATGTAGCGAAAGTTGTATTGGCTTCATGAAATTCAGTGACTGCATGCATAAGCCAAGCAAGCCAAGAACTCAAGCAAGCAATATATTCCCCGCAGGGTGGCGTCTGCAGCTTGCAGGCGTTGATACTTTTCTGTAAAGGGCTTCACCCTACAGTGGAAAGCAGTGGGGCTGGTTTATCCAGGGCATTGGGGTTTAAGGACAGTGAAGGGAAAGTAGATTTTAAGCGGGTAGAAGTAACCAAGCGAAGTTTATCTGATTGGTGGCTAAAACCAAGACAAGAGTAAAATTTCATAAGTCATGGCTAGGTGGCTTGAGCCACCGCCCGATTTAAAGGGTTCAGTTGGTGAGGGGCGACACCACGGGTTCGCTAGCATCCGCAGGGACATCCCAGCAAGGGGATGATGGTGAACTGTGTATCACCAAGGACCCGAGCACCCGCGCCTAGCCGTGCGTGGCATTTCCGTGTCCGGGGAAAAGGGGATCCTGGTTGTTGAGCCGATGCCGAGTGTTTGGACCTATAGGCCCCTCGGTGGAGGCAACACACCACTTTGGCCCCAGCTTCCTTTAGACGGCACGCTCGGCCTGACCCGACCGGCGGAAATAGGCAGTCACCTTTTCCTATCCTCCCCTCTATTTTTCATTTTCCTATCTCTTTTTCACAACTCTCCTATCTCCTACTCACTGCTTGGTTTTTCCTGGCGGCGAGGGTTAACCTTGTGTGACCAACTACCCTGAGTTGCGTCATATTTGGTTATAGTTAGGGTGTACAGCTGGCGTGGGCAGGACTTGCTTGCAAGTTCCTGTCCCGTCCCCAAGTTGGACTCCATGGTGGGTGGCGGGCACCGTAGCCGAAAAACAATTTTATTCTATGGCTAACCATCTCTCAGCAACTGATCGCCCTCACAACAGAGTGTGGACCAAGGTAATTCAGAATTTCTTGAAAAGAAGAAACAAAGTTTCCTAAGTTTCAGGTGATTCATAGTGAGCAAACGGATAAATCTGCTAGAATAATCTCCCCATTCATTGTAGAAAAATGTTTGACGTGTGCCTTGGGCTTTGGCTACAAAGTTACAAAAATGGCCAGTGGAGACCTCTTACTGGAACTTCGAGATAGCGTCCAACACTCAAAACTTTCCAACATTGTGTCCATGGGTGACATCCCTGTATCCATATCTGCCCATTGATCCCTCAATACAGTCCGTGGTGTAATTTCAGAGAATTATTTTCTCCACCTCACTGAACAAGAAATCAAAGAAGGGCTTGCTGAACAAAATGTCGTTGATGTCCACAGGATCAAAATAAGAAAAGAGGGCAAAGAAATCCCAACAAAGCATATAGTCTTGACATTTGCACATAGTACTCTCCCAGACTCAATTGAAGTGGGTTATCTAAAAATAAATGTGAGACCCTACATTCCTAACCCTCGACGATGCTTTAACTGCCAAAGGTTCGGCCACGGTTCAGTGAGTTGCCGCGGTCATAAAACTTGCGCAAAATGTGCTTCAAAAGATTGCTCTTCTGATGACTGCCACTGCGCCCCACGCTGCGCAAACTGTGAGGGAGACCATGCTGCATACTACAGGGCGTGTCCGTTCTGGAAAAAGAAAGCAATAATCGCACTCAAAACTACTGAAAACATTTCTTTCAAAGAAGCAAGAAGGCCATGCACACTAACAAGCACATTCTCCTTCACAGAAAAAACAAACTTCCCTGATGTGGTGCGTGGGCGCGGCGCAGCACAACAGGCTTCCAAACCTGCCCAGGCCACTCCCACTGAGCCCATGGCAGGGCCATCCACACCCCCAGTTGGAGTAGGTAACACTACCCCGCCAACCCAAAAAGGGACCTCACAGACCCCCGTGTCCGTGGCCCCCAAGACCTCCTCCCACAGGTCGAGGTCCAACTCTAACGTCCACAGGCCCTCTGCACGGTCGTCCAGCGCCTCTGCAGAGGCGCTGGACGAAAAGACAGGCCCCGAATCAGGGGGCCATAAATAACTTGATCTAGTTTTTAACTACATAGGAAAACAAAATTAAGATGGCTTTCAAATGCAATGGAACTGTAGAGGACTTATGAATAACTACAGTGATATAGAAGATATCCTAGGAGCACACTCTCCTTTTGCGTTATGTCTACAAGAGACAAATTTAGGGCCTCAAAACACTAATTTTCTTAAGAATTATACTGTTTTCCGTCGCGACCGAGAACAGGCGAGCAGGCTGTCAGGAGGTGTGGAAATTATAGTGAAAAACGGTGTCCCGGCTAGTGAGCTTAAACTAAAAGCAAGACTTGAGGCTTTACCAGCCACTCTGCTTGCACATAAGACCATTACAGTGTGTTCTGTATATATTGAGCCACAGCTGAAAATAACACTCCTTGACTTAGAGGGTCTTCTATAGCAGCTACCAGAGCCATACCTGGTAGTTGGCGACTTTAATGCACATTCTCGTTTTTGGGGAAACGAGAAAACTGATGCAAGAGGGCAGCTCATCGAGGATTTTATTCTATCCACTAATGTCTGTTTGCTGAACTCGGGTAAACCCACATGCTGTTCCCCATCCTCGGTAAAAATGAGTGTTTTAGATTTGTCTTTTAGTTCACCGTCTGTTTTTAGCGATTTTAACTAGAGTGTTTTAGACAATTTATATGGAAGCGATCATCTCCCTGTTATAATAGGTCTGTCATCCTCGCCAACAGTTATTCCAACAAAACTGCAGCGTTGGAAACTACATTTAGCTGATTGGGCATTGTTTAAAGAAAAAGCCAGTTTACAGGATATAATTTTAGAAAACCATATCATAGATGAGATAAGTGAAATGTTCACAACATGCATTCTTTCTGCTGCACATGCATCAGTTCCAAAATCCACAGGAGTGGTGTGCCAGAACCACAAAGTTTGGTACACACGAGAGTGTAAGGAGGCAAAAAAACTGCAGAATAAAGCTTGGGGAGTCTTTCGTAGATACCCAACTCGTGAGAACCTTATTTTTTTCAAAAAGGCGAGAGCGCATGTGAGGGGTATCCGGAGCAAGGCCGAGAAAACATCAGGGCAAACTTATGTCTCTTCTATAAACAGCTCAACCACATGGCCGCTACTCGCCTTTCACAATTCCTGTTTTCACAACACCTGGTACACAAACGAGTTTAGGGGAACAGGCAGACATATCGGGGGAGCACTCCGCTGTAGCTTCCGGTTCATCACACTATACGCAGTCATTTCTAAAACACAGAAGTATAGCCGAAAAACAAAGGCTCCCAACAAGTGGAGGTGCTAATGAAAAATACAACGGTCTTATTACACTCCAAGAAATCAACACTGTACTGTCTGCCGGTAGGAAAACTGCTCAAGAATCCGACCAGATACACTATGAAATGCTTGCCCATCTTTCCAAGCCTGCTGTAGAGGCACTTTTAAGATTTTTTAACAAAGTATGAGTTTCGGGGAAAATACCTGAAGCCTGGAAAAAAGCTATTATTGTACCGTTCTTTAAACCTGAAAAGTCCCCAACCTCTCCTAGCAGTTATAGGCCGATAGCCCTGACTAGTTGCCTCGCAAAATCCTTTGAAAGTGTCCTTAATATAAGATTAACGTTTGTCCTTCAATCGTGTGTCTTCTTGATGCCCATCAGTGTGGTTTTAAAAAGGGTGCTGCACGACAGATCACCTAGTCCGTCTTGAAAATACTGTTCGAGAAGCTTTCGTTCATAAGCAACATTGTCTCGCTGTATTTTTCGATTTAGAAAGGGCATACGATACGGCCTAGCGGTTCGGGATTCTTCAAGACCTTGCTGAGCTTGGCATCCAAGGAAGAATGTTGGACTGCCTAAAAGACTTCTTATCTAACCGTTGATTTCATGTCCGCATGGGTACAACCCTTTCGAGGAATTTCATTCAGGAAAACGGAGTACCTGAGGGGTGCATTTTAAGCACAACTCTCTTTGTTGTGAAAATGAACTCTTACGAAAATGACCCAAGGTCCGTTATGTACTCAGTCTATGTGGACGACCTTCAAATAGCTTGTACATCCTCCAATGTATCAACATGTGAAAGACAAATACAAATAACAATAAATAAACTGGCAACATGGACAGACAGAAATGGTTTCCGGTTTCGCCCACAGAAATCGGTGGCAATTCTGTTCTCACTCAGATGAGGCATACATACAGATCCCACCCTACACCTGAACGAAATAGAATTACCAGTGAAAAATGAGCATAAATTTCTTGGTATAACATTTGACAGAAAGCTCACTTTCGTACCTCACATAAATGCATTGAAAAAGAAAGCTTCTTGATCCCTAAACATATTCAAAGTTCTGTCGAGAAAACACTGGGGAGCCGATAGGACATGTGTCTTACAAATTTACCGCTCTGTAGTATGCTCCACCCTGGGTTACGGATGTATAGTGTATGGGTCAGCGAGGCCATCGTACCTTAAACGGCTAGATCCAGTACATAATTTAGGCCTGCGTCTTTCCACTGGTGCATACAGGACGTCACCCATAAAAAGTATGTATGTAGAAACGAACGAACCATCACTTACAGACAGAAAACCGATCCTCAAATGTCCCTACATTGTAAAAATCCGTTCACTACGTAAACACACATGTCGCCAAATAGTTAGAAAATGCCAAAGTGCCTATCCAGAATACTGTTTAACAACAAACCGCAAAGTACCAGGCCACTGCTCTTGCGTTTTAAAGAGATGTGCCAAAATCTCGGCATACTGGACACCTTGCCTGGCATTTCTGGAAGACGAGATACACTGCCGCCATGGTACAATTTCGCGGAAATCTGTGATTTCACTCTTACACATTTCAGCAGAAAACAAACTCCACCACTGCATATAATACAATAATTTTTTGCACTCCAGGAAAAATACAGTACGTGCACAGCTTATACACATGGCTCAAAAACATTTTTACGTCGGACGTGCAGTCGTACGGGAATTTAAAATCATATAGTGAGGCTACCATAGTGTGCATCCATTTTCACTGCCGAATGTTACGCCGTATCTGTAGCCATTGAACAAATAGTAAAAGACAACCTCACAAACAGTATTATTTACACAGACTTCCTAAGTTTACTTGCAGCTCTCCACTCTAGAAATGCAGTCATTCCTATACTTGGTGATATCATACACAACATAGTAGTAGCCACAGCTAAAGGACAAAACCTAAAACTGCTGGGTACCGAGTCATATCGGAATTAGAGGCAACAAGAGAGCAGACTTCTGCACTGCTCAAGCACGTGACAAGCAAATCAAGAAAGTAAATATTTCATTAAAAGATTGCATTAACCTAATGCATTGTAGCATAAGACAGAAATGGCAGTCCGCGTGGGACATCGAAGTAAAAAACAAACTGCACAATGTAAAGCCAGTTATAAGTGAATGGAAGTCCTGCACCCACCAGGAACGTTTTAAGGAAGTGATTATCTGCTGTTTTCGTATGGGACACACGCACCTCACACACGGTTTCCTGCTGACAGGACAAGATCAACCTGTTTGCGAAAAATGCGGACATGAAGTTACGATTAACCACATTTTAATTTCGTGTGCGAAACTGGAAAAGGTACTCAGTTTTATAACGATTACATTCCTTTTCATCCCGCACTGCTTTTAGGAGATGGTGCAATTGTTGATATATCATGTGTTTTTAGCTTTCTTAACGAAACGGGATTTCTCAAGAGACTCTAAATTTTGTTACCCACTGGTTTGTTTGAACTTTAGTGCACCTCAGCCACTTTCTCACACCTGAGAAGAAGGCTGAGGCTTTTATTTTGATTGGTTGGGAGCCTCGATATCCTTACGCAGCCAAGGAAAGCTACTGAGATTACCCAACCCTCTTTAAAGCTTTTACTAGTAGCCATTCCTAAAATTTCTGTATGTGTTCACTGGGTAGTATTAACATCTGAGGGCCTCTACACCAGGGATGAATCATACATTTCTATAATAGTCAACAAAAGACTTTTCCTGTACCTTGTTCTTGGCACATGATGGCCTCAGTTGCCTATATGCCATAAAACCCAACACAACACAACAATCAAACAATATATTGTCGATGGCTTGTTTTGTTCCATGCCTGGATGAAAATATGGAAAACTACTTTGTTGGTTAACAAAGATTGCCTGATTTTTTGAGCAGGAACCCTGAGCTATTTTATTTACTGTTTGCACTTTTATGTGCCTAGTCACTAAAGATTATGGAAGTGTTGTGTCTTGCCCTAGATTTGCAGTATGAACCCAGAGAAAAATTAAAGGAGCTGAAGGAACCGTGAAAATCTGGATGCATTACTGCATGGACTTGTTGGACTTGTTAAGCTTTTGTTTCATTACGATTGGTAGCCACGACACTGAGGAAATCTACTCAGTGGTACTGTTCTGTATGTGTGCTTGCTGTTTGACGATATAAGAAAGCGGCCCCTTGGCAGGCAGGCCTCCTTGAATTTTTTGGTACACCTTTGCAGTGCGCACATCTGGTGTTGTCGGTGAATTCAATTCACTCTGTACATTTCTTTTTAGGTGCAGGCTGTTCAACAGTGGTTTTCGCACAACCTGCAGGCCTGCTCAACTTCTTAACTTTTGGTAAGCACTGTTCACGGCTGACTGTTTTTTCTTTTACTTCATGCTTTATTTTGTATGTGTGCATGCTGTTTGCAAAAATTCATTTCACATATTCTGCTGTTTGCTTGGCCCGGCCTTTTAGTTTTATTTAGACCTGCCACAGTTAGCAAAAAGAGCAAGGGCTTTGGTTAGCAGAGAGAGAGTGTTAATTGCTTCCCCCCCCCCCCCCCCCGGCCAGATTGAAAACTGCGCTTGTGTTTGTGTGGACATGTCCGAATGAATGAATTACTACATGAGCACAGGTATGCATGCCAGCAGATTACCAACACTGAAAACTTAACATCACATTGTTCGAGTTTTGAAGACAGTAATAACTGGAATACTGACGGGAAAATAGCAGGGCCTTTACAATGGCTCAACAAAGAGAAGGCAAATATGTAAGCCTTTCAGAAGCAGCAGGGGTTTATAAAGCGAGGGCAGTTGGGCTAATCTTATCCAAGTTTCAGAACTAAAGCAAGATTTCAGTTATTTTATTCTTTCGCTCTACTTGCAGCAGCATGCATAAAAATCCTGAATGGAACATGATGTACAGTTATTAGTTGCTGGCAGTCTTGTGTATTTTGTGACTGTTTACATGCACGTAGTAAGACACAAATATTAAGTGCTGAAAATTGACATTAATTTTTCTGTTCACCCAGTAACCATGGCCTTTATGCCTGCTGTGGAGTGCGACTGCGAACATCTGTTTTGGAGTCTTCATGGGAGACATAGGCATAGTGCCTGCCATGTATATAGCAGACAGCTGTCAACTGTTCCTTCCAAGTGACACTTTTTGTTCTCTTGAGGTATTTGTCATGTGTTTTGATTAAACATTTCACTGTTTTTAATCTTAAGTAGCAGGTATGTTTTATTGAGGCAATAAAATGTTTGATTCTTTAATTGAAGCCATTTCTTGGTCTTTCTTTTGCACTGAGAACGCTGCATGCATTGAGAACCAACCACATTGGTTCTTTTTATTATTTCGTCTGAATTTTACTTGTAATTCTACTATGATTGCATTAACATAGTTTGCCTTCCCAAAGCGTTCATCTTGCAGCAGGCATTGCAAGAATATGTCACGTTTGCACAGTTCACTTATAGTTACACAGTAGCTTAAGTGAAAGGTGTGTTGTACTTTACAAAGAGCCCATCTTGATGTCTCACGAGCTATAAGAGCTCAGTTTGGAGAAAATATGGATGTCCTGAATGCTTGGAAGAAAAAGTGTGTGTATTGAGGGTGCGTGAGAAAACTTGTTGCTGTGCTCCCTTGTCGCTCTTGCCCGGCGTTTGGCCAGTTGTCTGCATATTAAAGGAGTGTTTGCACTTAGCAGAAGTCTAGGTAACGGGCAGTCAATACATGAAAGAACAGTGTAGTTTCTTTTGCACTCTTGACATGCAAAATGTTGCAAAAGAAATGCATCATCTCATGAACTAATTAATTGCCTGGTTCATTCACCAGAATCCATGCATTCACATGGGCCCCTTTTGCTTCAGCTGCCATTGATGGCCGGCAATGTCCTTCTGGGACGTAACCTGTTTTGAACAACTGGTAGTAATTACCTGGTACCTGGACTGAAGCAAATGTGCCTTTAATCTGCAGATAAGAGGGGGCAAGAGGCAGCGCAGCAACAAGTTTTCTCACACACTCTCAATGCACACATTTTGTCCCCCTAGCTTGCAAGACATATTTTCTTCAGAGTTCTTATTGCTTGTGAGATGTCAAGGATGGGCTCTAAGTAAAGTGCCTTTCATTTAACAGCATTACATTACCACAGACACAAAACTGCTAAAATACGTCTATACAGCTAGGTAAGACCTCTATTAGCCAACTACTAGCATTGGATACCACAGATACAAAAGAGCTAAAACACTTCTTTATAGCTAAACAAGGTATCATCTAGAAGTCTACAAGATATCAAGGAAAACCTCTTGTAGTCGTCAGATAGCGTTGCATTAACCTAGGCTACAGGAGGTCTTCAAGACTGCGGACTGTTATATAAAATCTTGGCTATACTTCTTTAAGACATCAAAATGTCTTGGTGTAGATGACGTATAGATTTCTACAAGCACTTTTTGTGTTTCGTGGTTCTAGCCCAAACAACGATTTTAGCCAAAATCTTGATTTAACGAGAATAATTTGCATAAATGTGCAGGAGCTTAGCAATGTTATAGTGGCCTAAAGTTGCCTGTAAAGGCTTCTGACTGTGGAACATGGTGAAGCCATTTTATAGATGCGACATTAAACCCAAAATGACATTTTGCAATCAGTTCTACCTTCAAAAAGAAAACAGCGCTGAACTCGCAACAAATTTACGGTAAATCTAAAAGATGTGACATTCCATAATACTCGGCATGCTTCCACTCTTTAGAGAGAGATGTGTGTGAGTGGTTTCGGAAGGGAGGTAGGTGAAGGCAAGTGTGTGAATGCGTGTTCAAACACGTGTTTCTTGCTTTGAGTATTGTCTTTTTCTTTTAGTTGGGTGCATCGTCAAGAGCAGGTGTTTCTGGCATGGATGCGAGCTGCAACGAAAGTCGTCGAGAGCACCTGTACATTTTATATGCAACATCAATTTAGGTGCTCTGTGCTTTTTTTTTCTAAAAAGAATGGAGGGGGGTCAATTGGCATAAACAGTAACTAGTAATTAATGTGATGCCTCATGTTACCGAAAAATGTTAACGTAAGTATGTCACCCATTACAGTTTGGAAATAGTAACGAGTACGTTACTAAGTTACCGAAAACAGTAATATGTTACTGGTAACGCCGTTAATTGTAACGCATTACCACCAACACTGGTTGTTACTGAGGAATTTTAATATTTTTTTAGGCGAGAAGAGAATTTTAAATCTGCACCCAGCTGCTTCAGTAGTTGCTGCCGAACTGTGTCTTCGCTGCTGAACATGCTTTACAGTTCGCAGTATTAACTGCAACACACCAGATGTGATAGGAGCTCAGTTCTTGAAGCAGTGTGAACCCAATGTTGCTAGAAACCATTATTTATTTTTATTATTTACAAAATCCTCCAGGCCCTTCTGAGCCCTAGCCGGAGGGGCAATACAATGCAACACAAATACAAAAAACCCTGAAAGAAATTTGAAACACAAAGCCGGTAAGTTTGCTGGCGTCAATCTTCTATTTTTTCAATGGAGTCTATCTCACGTAGTGCTGTCGAAGGTAAAGCATTCCATTCAGTTACGCTGTGAGGGAAGGAGTATTTAAATAGTTTAATGCTGGCGGCAAGTGGAGTTAGTGAACCATAGTGCCGATGTCTTGTTGGCCGTGAAGCGGAAAACGGCTTGACATAGGGATCTGGGCACATTGACAACTTGTTATGTTCGAGAAGGAAAAGAAATTTTAATCTGATAATTTTACATCTTACCTGCAATGTTTGAATTTTGTGTGCTTGCATTATGGCAGTTGGTGAGTCGGTTGAACGGTATTTTGAAAAGATGAAGCGATTGGCCTTGCGCTGGATCATTTAAAGTGCTTGAATGTTAGTTTTGGTAAATGGGTCCCAGACGACGCAAGCGTATCCTAACTTGGGCCTGATTAATGATGAACAGGCTAAAAATTTCAAGTCTGCAGGAGCATTCTTCAGTTTGTGCTTGAGGACACAAAGTTTACAAAAGCCCGATGCACATGCGTTACTTATATGTTTATTACAGCTTAGATTTTTAGTTATCGTCATGCCAAGATATTTATATTCAGCTACCTCCGAAAGCGGAAATGATAAGAGTGTAGAGGTACAATAGCCTGTTTATTGATTGGTTAATCTCGTAAATACAGTTTTTTGAGCGTTAAGTTTCATGTCCCACTGACTGCACCAATCGAAAATATTCTTTAGGTTTAAATTGAACAAGAGTTGGTCTTCATGACAAGTAATTACATTAAATAAAACACAGTCATCTGCAAACAGCCGGATTTGAATGGTATGAGTAACTATTTTAACGATGTCATTCACATATATTAAAAATAACGGGACCAAGGACGCTTCCTTGAGGGACACCAGAAGAGACAGGCAGTCTATGACAATAATGGTCATCAATACTAACAAATTGCTCTTGGTTAGATATGTAAGCTGAAACCCAGTTAACTACAAAGTTAGGAAGGCCGACTTGTTTAAGCTTGTCAATTAATTTAGAATGGGAGACAAGGTCAAATGCTTTACCAAAATCCACAAAAATAATACCAACCTGGCCGGATTAATCAATTACAGATGCAAAGCTATGAACAACCAATGTTAGTTTGTTGTGTTACCGTAGAATAGCCCTTCCTAAACCCATGTTGAACGTTAGAAAGGATCTTGTTGTCATCAAGAAAATCAGTGATGTACTTGGCGATGATGTGTTAGAGTAATTTGCGACAGGTTGAAGTGAGAGGTATGGGACGATAATAGTTAACTGCCGATGCAAACAATAAATTACACTGACTCTTTTTGCTTTTCGGGCGCTGTTTGACATTGGGCGTTCATTTACCATAAAGCGGAAACCTTGGTTTCAATTCAATGCATTGCAAGCTATATTGAGCGCAATAGTAGGTGGCACCTGTATTAATGGCACCAATATTCACTGTGGCTCTCTGCCAAGTGAATATGTGCTGTTACATCTTGTGCATTGCAGTACGTATTGAGCACAATAGTACGGGTTCTGCAGTGAAGAAACAGTTCGGCAGTGTTTACCGAGGAGGCTGGCTGCAGGCTTCAGAAAATTTTTCAAGCCTCAAACAAAATTTACTCGAATTAAAATTTCTAGAGCACAACAGCTTGTGATCTAGAAATTTTAATTCGATCTAGAGATTTTAAGTTGATATGTATTATGAGCCATCTCGCATTTTTATTTAAAGAGCCTTGATTCTTAATTTAGGTCTGAATCTCATTAAAAAGCCACTTATTGAAATTTTTCAAAGCCATTTTCTTAAACAGTATTGTATGTAACATTTTTCATTTATTTTTAGCATACACTACAGTAACTGGTGAAAGAAAAAAATTATTTTGGCTGAAACGTTAGCAGTGTTGGTGTACAAAAATTTTTAATGCACCACATTTTTCCTATATTTAACTGAACCAAGAAAACATTAAAAATCCTTGCATGGATTCATTAATCATTTCAAGTCATTCATTATTAAATAGCTGCTCATTAATCTAGTCTCATATCTAAAATCTCTCCGGCATTTCCCAGTAGTTCGAGTCCCTTAATCTAGTCAAGCATCTGATTAGTTTTGATGGCTAGTCTAGGAAAGTCTTACAGTTGATGTTACATTGGTGTACTGTTGCCAGGATGGTTATTCTCAAATCTGAGTGGGAAGTAATTTGTGACAGATTTGGTCTGCACTTTGAAAGAAGATATAATTTTGAAGGTATTTATAATTTGCTGTTTGTGGCTGAACTGAATTTTTGTCTAACCTCAGTTCTGCTTCCGATATGACTGGCTTATGCTAGAAAATCTCTTAGATTACTAAGGAGAAGAGAAAAACCTCACATCAAAGTGACATATCTCTCGGTGTGGCCTCATTAATGTTATACTCCTCGAAGGGTGCGCTGACATTCAGATCTGTGGCAACTTCAGAGACTTTTATTTCATGGCTCTTCTAAGGCTCTCAGCTGAAGTTCAGCAATCTAAATCAGATAAAGTGTAGGCTGCCCTGAACTTGGGTTGTCTGCACGACCACTCGGCGGTGTTTAAACTGGTTGAACAAGCGAGTTACAGTAGCATATGAAGGACGTACACTGCTATACAAATTAACCATTCTACTGCAAATTTCTTAGGTGGAGCAGCTTCCTTCCTTGCACAAAAATTTGATCAAGCTCCGGTACTCGTCTGAAATCGCGGGAGGCCGCCATTTTTTACTGACTAATGTAGAGTAGACCAAGGGAGGAACCGGATCGAAGTATTGATATTGAGGCTCTGCCTGTAAAGATTACCTAAGCATACAGTATAGAGAGATCAATGTCACATCTTTGCCAGGTTACAAAACATTTTGATCTCACCTCATAATGGTTTTGTGGAAAGGAAATGGCCCAGTAACTGCCTTACTTCTTGGTGGACACCACAATCGTGCCGTGAGGGAAGGATGAAGGAGCGAGTGAAACAAGGGGGAAAGAGTGGAAGAGGCGCCGTAGTGGAGGGCTGCGCAATAATTTCGGCCATCTGCGGATATTTAAATTATCACCTTCCTTGTCATCGCACCCCAGATGAGGAATGCTGCGCCGGTGTGCGCAAGCGTGCACGTACTGTAGCGTGAAAGACGACGCAAACCACCTCATGCGTGCGTCTTTTGTAGAAGCGTCGCATAATTTTTGTACACGATTGTTTTTTCGATTCCACCCGCTACGGGCGCCGGCTACGGCGGGACCACGATCTCGAGTGAGTTGAGGCACTAACAAACTGTCGCTGTAAAAACAGAGCCCGCCACCAGTGGGGGCGGAGGCCTGGGCACACGATGCGCATCAAATACAACACAGAACAACAGTGAGATGGTGTTTATTGAAGGTAACCTGAGCTTCACGTCAGCAAAGGAGCGCTTTCGAGCTTTCTGGCGAGAGGAGGCGACGGACTCTCTCATTTTTATTTCTTCCTTGCTTTCCTTGTTTTCTCGATTGGCTTTGTCCTTTCAGAAACAGTGGATCGTGTAGATTTAGTGTAGATAACGCCTTGGGGATGGCCGTGGCTTTCAATCTTCCAAGTTTTCTAATAGTTCTAAATACTGCTGTTCCAGCATATCAGTGACCTCGCTCTCAACCTTTAGGACGGCGTTGTCCACGTAGAAGGCTATCGGTGAGGAGGCGGCCGTGGGCAGTGCGTCCCCGGTGGAAGTTCCAACGCGGGTCCCGTGAACACTGACTGCGTCACCCCCGTTGTTGTTGATGGTTCCTTCCGCTGTGGTGGCAGAGGGGCTGGTGCTAGTTTCGGCGGCCGTGGTGGCCGTGGTTGTGCCAATGGCAGGGCCGGAGGGGCTGGTGCTAGATTCGGCGGTCGTGGTGGGCCCAATGGCGGCGCCGGAGGGGCTGGTCCTAGATTCGCCAGCAGTGGCGGCCGTGGTGGTGCCAATGGCGGGGCCGGAGGAACGTCGTTGTGGCCCCACTGCAGCCGCCTGCTCCTGAATAGCCTGCGCGTACGATCTTTGCGGGGGCATAGACGAGTACTGCACTGGCCCAGTTCTCCGGGCGAATCTGCGTCGTCTTCGGCGCACCGGCATTGAAGCAGTTTCGGGAGAAAACGTTTTCAAACGAGAGATCTCAGAAATATGGCACTCTGGATGCTGCCGTGCCGTTCGAATGATCTTTTCCTGCGTTAGGGCTAGCGCGAGGCAGTGAGCGTGGTAGTGCTGGAAGGCGAATCCACGAGCTACAGGAGCGCCACCGGAAGCCAAAAAAAAAATGGAAACTACCTTTTTCGGTCAGTAACCCGCCGGCGAAAAATTCTCCGCCAACACTGCCTCAGTGTTCGACTTTAGAGCGTTAGCTACGGGACCTTCAAGTGTTTACATCGGTGTGCTCAGAAAACGTGTATAACAAATCCAAACATCCGGGATGTTTCCTTTCCAGAAACATCCCTTTAAGACACAAGCAGCGCCATCTAAATCATGGGTTTTGCACTACTACAGATATAGCAATGGTGGCTGAAATATCGCAATATATTGCGATATTTCAGCCACCTTCGCTATATCTGGTATATTTCCTCGTTTTATCATCTAATAAATTTCAAGAAAGTGTGCATCGCAACCAGACGAATCGTTTGACACCATCTGTAACCCTCTGCGACAAACGGTTCGGCCGTAATGGCAGTCTGAACGTCCTCGGAATGCACGCTTTTGGGGCGGAAAGGTCGTCACGAATCCCACACATATTTTGGGCTTTATCTCAATTAGTAATTTTATCCTCAGGAACATGCCAAGTCGTTTGACATCACTTCAAACATTCTGCGTCAAACGGGTGGCCCCAAATTTTATGCAAATGGTGGTCCCAGGGGGGTCCTGTCTTTCTATCCCATCTTTCAACTCTCCTTCTATCTGCACGTGGTAGCGATTGTGGCTCGGTTTGAGCCAGTGAGCAGGCCTTTGCACATTCCTTTCTTCTTGGCAGCAACAGACAGACAGACCTAGCACTAATAATAATTGGCTTTTGGGGAAAGGAAATGGCGCAGTATCTGTCTCATATATCGTTGGACACCTGAACCGCGCCGTATGGGAAGGGATAAGGGAGGGAGTGAAAGAAGAAAGGAAGACATAGGTGCCGTAGTGGAGGGCTCCGGAATAATTTCGACCACCTGGGGATCTTTAACGTGCACTGACATCGCACAGCACACGGGCGCCTTAGCGTTTTTCCTCCATAAAAACGCAGCCGCCGCGGTCGGTTTCGAACCCGGGAACTCCGGCTCTGTAGTCGAGCGCCCTAACCACTGAGCAACCGCGGCGGGTCAACCTAACCTAACCTAACACTACACAATTTTTAAAAACAGGCTTTTTGAGTTAGAAGAACGCTTTTTTCGGCAAAGCATTGTGAGCGGTGAAGTAAATCAGAATGGAGCTAGGGTGTGCTAACTAGCAGGCTGGTTAACTGGTATTGAATAGTTAACCTTCTAACTATTATTGTTATCCTCCTTAAATATTGGGAAGCGTGTAGCCCACCGTAAGTAATATCTATATCAGTTTTTTTAAATTTCAAAAACCCGGTTTCCCTCGGCACTGAGGCCTAACCAACTTTGCCGACATCGGGCCAAAATACATGCGCTTTCGAGAAGCTAGCAGGCAAAGCAACCTCTCCAGTGCACGTAACTCGTCGAGATAGCCAACATTTGGTGGGCCTCAACGCCGAGGGTAATTGCGTTAGCGAAATTCTAAAAACTGGTATGGATAATAATTACGGTGAGCTACACCCGTGTTAATTATTAAGGAGCATAACGGTAATATTTAAAAAATTAATTATTCATTATTAGTCAACCAGCCTTCTAGTTAGCACATCTTAGATGTATTCTGATGTATTTCATCGCTGACGATGCTATGCAAAAAAAAAAGCGCTCTTCTAACTCAAAAAGCCTATTTTTAAACATTAGATAAAGCCTAAGGTGAGACACCCTGTATGTATAATGGATCCAAAGTTCAGGTATCAATGGAGGCTCTACGTGCCCACTTTTGCTATGTGATATAGTGTGGTCATGTGGTTGCTGTTTTGATTAATTTGACCTTCATTGCAGAGAGACGCGTCCTTGACAAACGTTAGTAGTAAGAGCTAAGGCTCTCAAAGCGAGTTTTATGCACGAGATCTTCGGCTAGAAAGTCTTGTGTGGGTGAAAAGATTTGCTCTCCAGGTGTGCGGACCAAATCATGCGCTGCGACCTGCGTGATAGGCAGATGTCCGGAGATCTAATTTACCCAACGAAATAAAATACACCGGACTTTTTATGAGTAGTGGCAGTAGTGATCTATTTAAAAAATAATAATGAAATGAACGAAAAGGTTTTTGCTAGCCCCGGCATCTGCCATCGCTACGGGAAGCACGTGAGCTGGGGCCGCTGAAGTAAATGGATAGCAGGCAGACTGCAGAAATTACATGATAGAGGTGAGGGGACAGGCAGAAAGGGTGGGGGGAAGAGAGGTACAATGTACAAGTGAGTGGACTTGCTGATTTTTTCTTCTGGAATAAATGCTTTTATTCTCTCTAAGTGCGATCGAGGCATTAAAAAGGTGGACCATAGCACTTTTAGGCGTCCGGCGTAGCGACGATGCAATATATTGCTAGCACGTCGGTCTGAAAGAAGAGGAGGAGGATGTTGTCCCAGAGCGAGGAGAAAAGGAAAAGGAAAAAAATAGTCAATATTGTTTTTTTTTTTGTTTTTTGCAGAGGCCCTCAAATTTATATTTCCTCCAAGCGCTTCTGGTGTTCAATGGGGTCACTAGGAGCAATGCTTAGTTACCCCTCCTGGGCAAAGATAAGTATTTCAGTTTGCATAAACTCAAAAGCACGGCGAACGCAGAAGAGCGAAGAGCTGCGACTGGGCTTCTTCAAAATTGAAAATTGGTTTGGAGGAAAGGAAATGTTGCAGTAACTGTCTCGCATATCTCGGTGGACACCCGAATCGCGCCGTAAGGGATAAAGGAAGGACTGAGAGAGGAAAGAGGTGCCGTAGTGGAGGACTCCGGAATAATTTCGACCACCTGGGGATCTTTAAAGTGCACTGACATCGACACTACAATGGCGCCTCTCGCGTTTCGCCTGCATCGAAAAGCGGCCGCCGCAGTCGTGTTCGAGCCCGGGTACTCGGGATCAGTAGCCGATCGCCCTAACCACCGAGCCACCGCGGCGGGTGGGCTTCTTCGATTTACCGAGATTTACCACGCTCGGACAGCCTCCTGGCTGCCAGCAAGTGCTCCAATGACGGGAAGTCGCATTAGGGTCACATGGGCTGGCTGCCGGCTGAAGATACCGCCAATACCGTTCTGTATACCTCTCTCAGTAATGCGTCTCCTGAGACGCTGAACGCAAGCTGAACGTTGGCCAGTGTGTTACATGGTTTTGTTTAGCCGACAAGTACTCGGAAGGGATGCCATACGCAAACCGTGTGCAGTTGGCTGTTCAGGTTATGGGCTCCGTGCGCTGGTATGGTGGCGCCAGCAGCGACCACATCGCCAGCGCCGCCTCGTGGCACTCGCCGCGTTTACCGGACGCTCAGTCACGGCCGGTCTCTCGAAGGGAGAGCGCGCGCGCCCCCTCGAGACTGGCCGTGGTGGCCCTGCGCCTTCCTCCATGCCCAATGCGTTAGCGCCAGCCCGGCCGCATAGCAGACGCGCACTGACCGCGATGCCATTCTAAGTCAACGCCTTCTCTGCGGATTTCAACGCATTGAAAGCCTTGACGCCACTACTGCTGCATTTCGTTTTTGGGCTGATCATCGATTCCGAGCAACCATGATTGTGTTGCAGTCCCGACGGCACTGCAATATCTGGCAGCGCAATTGAGCTCATTGAGATTAATTAAGTACCTTTACAGTTTGAGAAACAAGGCTCTGACCCAAATAATGAAATCAGCTATGTAATTTACATCCACTGTGACATCGACTACGTGAATGGTCGACTAGAAATTCGAAAAACGCAAACTTACTACACATAAATATCAGATGATAGTGCCCTACATCCTGCACGATTGACCCTGCTTTACTTTATATATTTCCCTCAGAGGAGCATAGCTCTAAGCATACAAAAAGACGATGGGTTTCTTGGTAAGTATCTTCCACAGTTAGAGCAGTTTCATTTCAGGAATTTCATGAAGGCACCAATTACATGAATTGTTTTGGTCGTATTTCTCTTTTGGTAAATACTTAACTATAGAAAGGCCGCCGCGGTGGCTCGGCGGTTATGGTGCTCAGCTGCTGACCCAAATGACTCGTGTTCGATCCTGGTTGCGGCGGTCGCATTTCTGTGAAGGCAACATTCTAGAGGCCCGCGTACTGCGCGATGTCAGTGCACGTTAAAGAACTCCAAGTGGTTGCAATTATCTGGAACCTCCTACTACGGCGCCCCTTATAGTCTTCGTTGCATTGGGACGATAAACCTAATTAAAATCAAAAGATTAATTCCCGAAATTAAGAGTTTAGTGGTGTTGTGAAATCCAAGAAATATATAGAGAAATTTGAACCACTCTCTATTTTTCTTTTTATTCGTCTAGAACAGGATTTGAGATCTCATAAATGCAACAAATAAAGATACAAAATTTTAAACCACTGAAGGAAATAAAATGATGCAAATAAATACACAAAAGCTTAGGTGAAACAATGTGAAAAACGACATAAGCACTCTCAAAAGTATGACGTCGCTCCCACTGCATACACACGCGCACGAAAAAAAAACTAGAAACAAAATTGACACGCTGAACCACAGATGAGCATAACAAACGAAGACTTAAACTTCAGATGCTAGCTCCAAGAACTTCACCGTAGGCCATTTCCTGTGACTGACTGAACGCCACAAGCGCCACTGTTCACTTGCAGCAGCTAACGCCGCTGGCGAAATACACTATGCGAATCAACAAAAGAACCTGTATGATTTCGTACTAGATCAGTTCCTTGCTCTGAGGCCAAACTAAATGATGTCGAGCAGTTACCATAGCTGACGCGCCTTCTATAAGCTGCCGTTCAGGGCCCTTGCCTTTTTCGATTGACCGGTCTTGAATGCGCGGACATTTCGATGCGACAATCAAAATTAAGAGGCTTCCAGGCGTCAGATGCGTCGCCATGACTAAAGTATCTAGATACGCTTTGCTTTTTTAGAAAAGCTCATGAAGGGACTTTAGCCATGGCTTGCGTTTCGCGCTCGCGCGCTAGACCGCCGCCGCTCGAACTGGGCAGGACTTCGTTGCCGTGGAAACGCTCAGTGCGTTACCTGAAAACTAAACATTTTGACAGATTTGCCTGTCCGGTTGGGTTTGAAGACTTGTAATAAACTGTTAATCTCCAACCAAAAATTTTAACTTTAACCCAACGTTTCGAAGCCGATTCGGCTCCTTCATCAGGGGTGTCTGAGGGCAGTAGCTAGCGTCTTTTAAGTATGGAGGGGAGGAGGGCGACAAAGGAACGACAGGAGTGACGAGGAAGGTGTGAGGAAGGGGGAGGGGGGGTTAACGCTGTTAGTCACGCTGTCGCACTATGGGGAGGCTGTCAATGGCGACTTTTTTTCGTTGAAGTCCCTGGGCATACACTGGGAACAGGTTTCCTTTTGTGCGGTTGATGTTGTTCAGAATGGTTTGGATGTGCCAGGATTCCAGAAGGAGCCTTTTGTGGTAATTTGTTTCGGTTCCGAGGATGCGGGTTTCTTCGAAGGTGATTCTATGGTTGGAGTCCTCGGAATGTTCGGCTACTGGATTGCGCTCTCTTGCGAATTTGCGGACGTCGTTTTTATGTTGCCGAATTCTTTCTTTGAAATTTGTGGTTTCGCCGATGTAGCTTGCGTCACAGTCGGCGCATGGAATTTGGTAGACAATGCCTTGGGCTCTTTCTCTCGGTGGCCGGTCTTTGGGAACAGGTAGGCAAAGCGCAACAGTGTTTGTGGGCTTGTGCGCAACCTGGAAACCCACTTTTTTCAGGATTCGGGCGATGTTTCGCTGACACCTCCGCCATAAGATTAAGTGACGTATTTTGGTGGTGGCGTTGATCTTTGTGCGTTGATATCTTGGCGAAATTTGTGTTTTTGACGTCGAATGGTTTCTTGAAAAAAGCCTTTTGGGTAGCCGTTCATGATGAGTTATTTGAATATCGTGCGTTGTTCTTTTTTTCTGTCAAGTTCTGTGCTGCAGTGTGTCTCAATTCTTCTGAAAAGCGTCTTCACCACTGATGCTTTATGGACTTTCGGGCGGTTCGAAGAGAACTGGAGATACCGGCCTGAGTACTGTGGTTTCGGGACACGAGGACGTCCAAGAACGGCAGGGAGTTTTCTTGTTCCACCTCTAGCGTGAACTGAATGTCAGGTTCTACGGAGTTTAAATGACAAAGGAAATTTTGAATCTCAGATCTTTTGATGACGGCGAAGCAGTCGTCGACATAACTGACGAAAATCTTTGGTTTCGGATGGAATGAATTGAGGGCTCGTTGTTCGGTGTGTTCCATGGTTAAATTGGCCATGACGACAGAGATGGATGCTCCCATTGGGGTTCCTTTCACTTGTCGGTAAAATTCCCCGTTTGACGAGAAGTATGTGTTTGGTAGGCGCAACTCCAGGAGGCGGCACACACGGCCTGCCCAAAGTCCACAAACCGGGGATCCCTTCGCGCCCGATTGTGGGCTTCCGGTGTTCCCCTCTTCGCTCGTTGTCAGAATACCTTTACAAACTCATATCCCCAATCGCAGGAAAAACAGCGACCCATATCCGTCATTCCAGTCACTTCATCGAATTGGTGTCTGAAGCCACCCTTGAGGCCGACGAATGCCTTGTCTCCTTCGACGTGGTGTCCCTTTTCACAAAAATACCCGTGAAGCTTGCGGTGACCGCTACCCGAGACGCCCTACAACGCGACGACACACTCAGCGCACGAACTCCGCTGAGTGTAAATAGTGTTCCTCTATATGCTCCTGCAGGGAGAAGAGCTGCGCGAAGGTCCGCCATCATGTTTCAAGCTTTGGTGGTGGTGGTAGTGGTTTATTTAAATACCATAAAAGGAAGGTAAAAGATTTTGCTAGCCCCGGCATCTGCCATCGCGTGCGGCGGCACCTGAGCTGGGGCAGCGGAAAGAAGGATAGCAGGCAGGTGGGAGAAATGAAATAAAAGAGGTGAGGGGACAGAAGAAAGACATGGGGGGAGGTAAATAGTACACTACATAAAATAGATATACACTGCATAAAAACATTAAAAGTGAACACTATAAATGCAAAATAAATATACTATATACATTATTTACACAGACAGTCAAAAAGTCAGTTGTCTTCGCGGCGCGCGTGTGCTGTTGACGAGAAACTCGGCAGTCATCGGTCACACGCGCGCCGCACTTTGCACACAACAGCTGGTGTGGGGCGCCCAGCTGTTAGAGCGTCCGAGGTAGCACACACGAAGCGTTCAGTCACAGCACTGTACTACCTGGCGCAGAACAGGCGGGACGTCAAGCCCGCCTGTTCGAGAAATACACACAGGCTCACCAAGGTTCGCTCGCGGGTGCGCGCACTGCCTTGCGGCCACAGGAGCGTCTCGAGCGAGTCCGGGAAGATGCCCAGCGCTCTGTAGGCCGCGAGCATATCGCGAAGCTTTGCGGGAAAGCTGTTTCTCGTGTGACAGGAGCCTCACGTGAAGGCTGTTTAGAGGTTTAGAGGCACCACTCCTCGTTCCTGTGGGGGCTTCACAATACCCCCTGAGTCGGATAACAAAGCAGACAGCACTAAAGTTGAGGAGCCCCTGGCCCCCTTCCTCGTCCAGGTGGGGCCTTCACAATACCCTCCCGTCGGATAACAAAGCAGACTGTGCTCAAGATAGGAGGGGCTGTCCCCCTGTGTAGTGTTCCTGTGGGAGCATAAACAGCAACACATATGCCTGTGAAGGCAGCTTCCCCGCGGAAAGTTGGACACTTGACGTCACGAAAACCATGTGATCGCCTCTCGGCGAATGGCGTTCGGAGCGGCAAGGAAAAACACGCGCAACTCTGCTCCCTGATGATGTGTGCCGCCTTCTGGAGTTGTGCCTATCAAACACATACTTCTCGTCAAACGGGGAATTTTACCGACAAGTGAAAGGAACACCAATGGGAGCATCCATCTTTGTCGTCATGGCGAATTTAACCATGGAACACATCGAACAACGAGCCCTCAACTCATTCCACCCGAAACCAAAGATTTTCCTCAGGTATGTCGACGACTGCTTCGCCGTCATCAAAAGATCTGAGATTCAAAATTTCCTTTGTCATTTAAACTCCGTAGAACCTGACATTCAGTTCACGCGTGTGGTGGAACAAGAAAACTCCCTACCGTTTTTGGACGTCATCGTGTCCCGAAACCACAGTACCCTTCAATTCTCCGTACACCGCAGACCAACTCACTCAGGCCGGTATCTCCAGTTCTCTTCGAACCATCCGACAGCCCATAAAGCATCAGTGGTGAAGACGCTGTTCAGAAGAGTTGAGACACACTGCAGCACCGAACTTGACAGAAAGAAAGAACAACACACGATATTCAAAAAACTCATCATGAACGGCTACCCAGCAAAATTTATTGAGAAAACAATTCGACGTCAAAAACACAACATTCACCGAGAAATCAACGCACAAAGACCAACGCCACCACAAAAATACGTCACTTAACCTTATGTCGGAGGTGTCAGCGAAGCCACCGCCCGAATCCTGAAAAAAGCGAGGCTCCAGGTTGCGCACAAGCCCACAAACACTGGTGCACTTTGCCTACCTGTTCCCAAAGACGCGGAGAGAAAGAGCCCAAGGCATTGTCTACAAAATTCCATGCGCCGACTGCGACGCAAGCTACATCGGCGAAACCGAAAATTTCAAAGAAAGAATTCGGCAAAATAAAAACGACGTCCGCAAATTCGCAAGAGAGCGCAATCCAGTAGCCGAACATTCGGAGGACTCCGACCATAGAATCAACTTCGAAGAAACCTGCATCCTCGGAACCGAAACAAATTACCACAAGAGGCTCCTTCCTCGCACATCCAAACCACCCTGAACAACATCAACCGCCCAAAAGGAAACCTGCCCCCAGTATATGCCCAGGGACTTCGCTCTTCAACTCAACGAAAAAAAGTCGCCATTCAACCTCCCTGCAGTGCGCCAGCGTGACTAACAGCCTAAACCCCTCTCCCCCTCCCCCATGCCTTTCGCATCACAGCTGTCGTTCCTTTGACCCCCTCCTCCCCTCCGTACATAAAAGACGCTAGTTACCGCCATCAATCACATTTGATGAAGGAGCCGAGTCGGCTTCGAAACGTTGGGTTAAAGTTAAAATATTTGGTAGGAGATGTACAGTTTATTAGAAGTGCGTTACCTGGATGTGAACATCGACGAGCGCCTCTCCTTACGCCCCGCGGCGACCAAAGCCTGCGCGCAGATGAACAGGATCACCCCCGCCGTACACAAGCTCACCGCTCGAGGCGAGGGCATCTCACAGCAAGCCGCGCTGCGGCGGCTGTACAATGCCGCAGTCTGGGGGCCGCTCTCTACGCGCTCCCGCTCGTCACGGTGCGCAAACCGAACTGGAAACAGCTCGAGGTACAACACCATAAAGCCCTACGTGTATGCCTCGGCCTCCCCGCGAACTCCCAGTGCGCGGAGACCCTAGCCGAGGCGGACGCGTGGCCACTACAACTTCAGGCCACGGGACGGGCGTTGCACTACATCGACAGATTACACCGTGCACCGGACGACGAACCACTCCTGCAGCATTTGCGCAAGTACCCACGTTCGCGCATGGGAGCGGCGCTGCTTGAGTACGAGCAGATAACCAAAGCCACGCCCCCATACGGCCTGTGTTCGCCCAGGCCTGCTGCTTCCGAGGTTCAGCGAGACATCGCCGGCATCGAGGGAAAGCGGGGCACCCCGTTCTGTGCAGCGCAGCAGTTGACTGGAGCCGTCATCTACGAGAAACTTCGAGACCACATCGTTGTGTACATCGACGGCTCCGTGGCGAGAGAAATCCGCTCGCTTGCGGCGTCGGCTACCATCCCAACACTAGAGGGTGTTGACCATCCCCGCCCTGCACCTTCACAGACAGCAACATGTCACCTTTCTGGGCTCCTCAGCCACGGCGGAGTTTATGGGCATCCGTTTGGGGCTCGACCTGCTCCTCTGCCTTGCTCCACCGCCGCCCAGATGTGCTCTGCTATGGGACTCCCGCGCTGCCCTCAGCCGCCCACAAACCCGAGGTCGCGGTACCCCCCTGCTGTGTGGAATCCGCGCGCGACTAGAGCGCCTAGCGCAGCAATGCTGCGCCACCCGCGCACAGTGGGCGCCCGGCCACTGCGGAATTCTGGGCAATGAGCTAGCCGACGAACTCGCCACTGCCGCGCACCAGCCACCTTCTAGCGACCTCCCTGTCGCACTGGAGGACGTGCGAGCGGTCATCTACGACCACCTCCGACAACAGCAGCCCGACCCGCGCATCGGCAGCATCTACGGCCGCTACCTGACTGGCTGCGGCGCTCGATGATCCTCCGTGCGCGTGTAGGATGCGTGTGACCCGGCGACAGACGGGTGTGCCACGGACTGGCTCTACAAGCGGCGTGTGTGGTGATTGTGGTGCAGTTGAAACACTGGAGCACTTGCTCCTCCGCTGTACCGCGTTCGCCCAACCGCGTCGCGACATGCTTGCGGCCTACAGGGCGCAGGGTCTCATCCCGGGCAGTGTATCGGCACTCCTGTGGCCGCAGGGCAGTGAACACTGGTGATCATCTGTGTATACTTCGAACAGACGGGCTTGACGTCCAGTCTATTCCGCGCCACGTAACTACCCGCAGTGACAAAACGCTCCGCGTTTGCTACCTTCGGACGCTTTACAGCTCGGCGCGCCCACTCGTTTTTTTTTTTTGTACAGTGAGCCGCGAGCGTGTGTTTCTGCCAGATCTTTCTTTTTTCTCTTTAGTGGTAGGGCATGGCAAAAGCGCGGCATATAAATATTTACTTTGAACGGCCGGCGCGTGACGGCCAAGGAAGAGAGTGCTCGAGAGTCGATGCTCCCACACGCAGACAATAGAGAACTTTAGTATAGCGTACGCAGACATACGCAAAGGCATAGCGTACGCTATAAAATAGCGTGCTTCGTACTGCGCATGCGCCAAACGCTATTCTAAATCGAGGTTTAACGTACGTGCGTCTTACGTACGCTATTTCTCAAATTTAGCGTGCGTGCTCTTGCGTACGCTAGGAAAAATAGCGTTGTCAAGGTGGCGTCGCCCACGTCACCCGTTTCGGAGAGAATTCTTCAATATTATTGGGTTTTAGGCATACTCATTGCCTTGAAATGGCACACGTGATACTCGCTTTGCCTCCTCTCGCCAACAGCATAACGAATGAGGGATAAACTTGCTCAGTTTTCGACTCTGTAACGATTCCGCCGTTCTTAACCCTAACAAGACACCGCCGACTGTGGATTGGCTTGGTTTGGATTTTACGACATGGTAGTCATAGCGTCGCCTATCCTGCATCGACGGGAGCCGGCACCTGGGCTGGCCCTGAGACCACCACGATGAAAAACGTCGTCGACGGACACGAACTGGACCCCTCGGAATTCGAGAACGGTGAGCGGGAGACTGTTCTCGGCATGCACGACCGCATGAGGGGAAAAGAGGGGAAACTCGCGGACAAAGGGAAGGCCGGCGAGCACTGCGCCGGGGATAAGAAATCTACTAACAATCAGAAAAACAGGCAAGACGCGAACATCCGCAAGAGGGCACCGATGCCGAAGCTCCCGGAGAGCGACTATAAAATAATCTTCAGGCCCAGAGACTCTAATTTGAACGACTATGTGCCACGTCACCTAATGCAGGCCGTGTGCGCGGCCGCAAACCTACCCTATGGAGACGTCCAGGAGGAAGACATTTCAAGAATCAACCTTGGTAACAACACGTACACGATCAGCACACCGAATCGTCAACGCGCGAGCACTTACGTGAGGATCAAGGCGATAGTTATCGGGGAAAAGATCCTCGACATGGCACCCTACGTCGCGTCTCCCGACGACGCCATTAAGGGCGTAGTATACAAAGCCTACGACATTGGAACCCCGGAAGAAGTTCGTCAAGGCTTCATTAAGTGCAACCCAAACATCACCGTGCTCAACGCCCGGAGAATCTGAAAGTCAAGATCTATTTTGATCACCTTCAGAGAGAAAAAGCTCCCCAGACAAGTCCTCTACTGGGGATCAGTATTCATCGTCTACCCGTACCGATAGCGGGTAGAGACCTGCTACAATTGCAGAAAGACGGGACACAGGATGGATGTGTGCTACAAGCCACGGCTAATGCGTTGCCGCAGGTGCGGCGAAGACCACCCGGACCCACCAGGGGGAGAACTACCGACATGTAAGCCCAAATGCATTGTATGCGGGGGGCGCACAACACCGGCAGCCGGAATTGCAAGTACAGGCTGGCCATGAAAGTACCCTACAGACCCAATAATGACCCGGGGCAACATGACTACGACCACCAACCAAGATTTAGGACCAGGGACGACAGCCGAAACCGCCAAGCCTACCGGGGAAGAAGCAGATCGAGCTCCTTCCCACCACTACCGGGGATCGGAGGCGGAGGCGGCAGCTCGGGTCCGGGCAGAGGCAGAAGCTCGAGCAAAGGAAGAGGTTCAAGCAAGAGCAGAGACACGGGCAAAAAGGTGGGCTGGCCAGGTAAGGCCTCCCTTTGGGAAACCGCTCGGGGGAAGGAACTGGTAGAGCAGCTCGCTAGAGAGACAGAGAGCTCGATAACATAAAGAAGGAAATGGCAGGGATGAGGAAACATATTAACGGTAGCACACAACAGCCGAAGGTGGTCGAAAAGCCACCTTTGCAGCAGTCACAAAACACGAGTCAGACGCCTCCACGTAACAAAAAGGGGGAGATAAAGAAAACGCAATGGATACGTACACCCGAGTTCCCGCGAAAAGACCTCTACCCAGAGAGGAAAACACCGAAGACAGCAAGCCCAGAAAGACGTCAGATAGTCCAATCGAGGACGCATCGACCAGAACTTACAGTAAGCTTAGGTCGGACATGAACACGCTCATGAAACGGGTTGATGATCGAGACGCTAGAATAGATGCCGTTTTAGGGTTGGCAAACTCACCGAACGTGTCGATAATCTGACGGCGGAATTCGTCATGGTCAAAGAACAAACCATGGCTTGCTTCCAGCAAATTATGGAACGACTAACAAACATAGAAGCTGCAGGCTTCCCCGTGTTGCCGGCAACACCCTCTCCCAGCTGCAACCGCAACAGCCCTAGGACATCATGGCCCCTCGGCAACAAATTACAATCTGGCAGTGGAACTGCAGAGGCTTCCATTCGAAGAGAGGGAACCTGCAGGCACGCATTCAAAAAAGCGAGAACACACCGGACGTAATCACGCTACAAGAGGCAAGCGGCACGATTAAATTAACCGGATACGCCGCGTACACCCCGCTAGAAACACAAGGGGAGCATAAACCTAAGTCGTTTACGGCCACGTTATTGCAGAGAAATCTGTCTACAATACAACATGAACTCGAAAACACGAGCGAAGACTACGTAATGATAGAACTAATCCCAAACACAAAAGGGGACAACAGCCTCTTTATTATGAATATATACAACTCACCCAGAAACCGCGGGACAGGGCTGGCGGATCTCTTACGGAAAGCCATAAGACTAGCTAATCAGAACGGACTAGGAATCACAGGGGACTTCAACGCCCCGCACCCTGCATGGGGATATAAGACGGCGTCCCCCAAGGGGAGACAACTGAGATCGAACACTTAAGACTCAAAATAGTAAACAACCCACAAGACCCTACAAGGATAGGCAACAGCGTCAGTGTAGACATGTCGCCAGACTTGACGCTAGGCAAAGACCTAGATGGAGAGAAGTGGTCAAACACAGGACACACCTTGGGTAGAGATCACTATATCATAGAAATTGAAACACAAACCAGGCCGCTGAAGGGAAAGCTGCACAAAACGAAGCTGACAGACTGGGATGCTCTTAGAAAACTCAGGGACAGAACCGCTCCGAGGGAGATCACGGATCTAAATCAATGGGTCGAGATACTCAAAAGAAATGTAAACGGACACACTAGAGAGACCCCAACCAGCGGAATTAGTGATATCACAGACTCGAGGTTGGCCCATATGTGGGAAGCCCACGAGAGCCTCATGAAGAGGTGGAAAAAGCAGGGGCACAATAGAAAGCTAAAGAAGAGAATATCGACGCTCGAAAGACAGGTGGAAGAGTACACGAACGAACTTCAGAGTCAGTACTGGGGACAGATTTGTGATGAAATGAATGGAAAGCTAGGGTGTAAGAATACGTGGCAATTTCTTCGCCACTTGCTAGACCCAGGACAAACTAAGACGGCAGCACAAGGGCAGCTGAAAAGATTGGTTCACAAATACCAGGGCACGGCCGAAGACCAAATAGAAGAACTGAGGAAAAGATGCCTCAACACAGACAAAGGGAAGTCTTGTCTAGCTTAGCGAGGACGAGGGAACGCAGAGCTAGATAGGGACATCTCGATAGCGGAGGTATGGAGAGCAATGAGTCAACTAAGAACCACGTCGGCGGTGGAGGCAGATGGCGCAACCAAGAAAATGTTGAGGAATTTAGATCTAGTATCCTTCACGACACTCACAGACTTCCTAAACGAGATATGGAAACAAGGCACTCTACCTTCAGAATGGAAACATGCTAAAGTAGTCTTTATACCAAAATCCGGCAAGAAACGAAGTGGGAAACCTCAGGCCGATATAGCTAACGTCGTGCCTGGGGAAGCTGATGGAACATGTAATACTAAACAGACTTCAGGAGTACGCAGAGGAAAAAGAAGTATTTTCCGAAATCATGCTAGGATTTAGGAGCAAGTTGTCCACGCAGGACGTAATGCTCGAGCTCAAAACAGACATCATAGACTCACCCAAAAAATGGGGCACAAAAACTGTACTGGGCCTCGATCTATGTAAAGCCTTTGACAACGTCAAACATGAGGCTATACTAACTAATCTGGCGGAAATTGCCACTGGTAAGAGAACCTAAGAATACGTTAGGGACTTTCTAACCGAAAGAACAGCAGAAATAAATTTAGGAGACATTAAGTCGGAAACCTTTAAGCTAGGAGACAAGGGCACCCCACAGGGCTCAGTGCTGTCCCATTTCTTAATCAACTTAGCGTTAAAGAACCTACCACCACCATTGAAGAGTGTGAAAGGAATAAAACATACGCTATATGCGGACGATATCACAATATGGACGCACACAGGCAATGGTGGTGAAATAGAAGAAAATCTGCAACAGGCGATCGACATTGTCGAGAAATACGCGGAATGGGCCGGGTTAAAATGCTCGCCAAGCAAATCCGATCTTCTGGTGATCCGAGGGGCTAGCAAACGCGATACCAACGCAGGAGGCATTCTGGTAGAGGTCAATGAGACACCGGAAGCCAGAGTGGACAAAATCAGGGTCTTGGGACTGATAGTCCAGGACAACAGAAAGAACACAGACAATAAACAGGCTTAAGTCTACAATTAACATGACAACCAGGCTGATAAGGCGAATAGCCAACAAAAGACGAGGAGTCAAAGAAAAAGATCGGTGCCGAATGGTTCAGGCTTTTGTTATAAGCGAAATAACATACGCCATCCCCTATCTCAAGCTAGGGCTGGCGGAAAAGAACAAAATAGAGGGGATCATAAGACAGGCATATAAAGCAGCCCTGGGACTACCCCACTGCACCCCTACGGAAAGAGTTCTTAAACTTGGGATCTACAACATCATCGCGGAACTGTGCGAGGCACATCTAATCACACAATTAAGACGGCCCGCCACCACACATATGGGATGTAAGATCCTGGCCAACCTAGGACTACGTGATAGAATCCCGGAAAAAAACGCGCAGGCGAAACTACCGACAGAAGTGAGGAACTCACTCACTATTAAACCACTTCCAAAAAACATGCACCCTGCTTTTCACGAAGGCAGGAGGCGAGCAAGAGCAAAGGCCTTTGAAGCCAAGTTAGAAGGCTCGGAATACACTGTTTACGTAGACGCGGCGGAATACAAGGAAGGCGACTTCTTTGTGGTCGTGGGCGTGAACGACTCGGGTGAAACATTAATGGCCGGTTCGGTTAAAACAAAGAACTCGGGGACAGCGGAGGAGGTGGCTATCGCCATGGCAATGGTCAACACCAAAGCAGTCACCATAATTAGCGACACCGAAGTCGCTATAAACAATTTCGCGACGGGTATGATCTCCAAGGAGACAGAACGAATCCTAAGGCATAAATACTGGAATCAAAGAGAGGTGGAACTAATATGGGTGTCGGCACACTCGGGGAACAGGGGAAACGAGTTGGCTCACAGTATAACTCGAGGTTATGTCAGCCGAGCAGTGAGCCAGGTTGAGTCCCCCAATTTCACGAGATATGCATTCATATCCTTTCACGACTACACTAATCAGTATAAACTAGAAAGGAGGATATATCCGCCACCAGACAAGAAGCTCGACAAAAGGCAGGAGGTAACGTGGCGTCGGCTCCAGACGCGAGCCTTCTTTAGCCCGTCGAGACTAGTTCACATGTACCCAACACAATACAATCCAACTTGCAAAGAATGCGGCGAGATAGCCGGATACGATCACATTCTATGGGGCTGCAAAAAGGCGCCGCCACCGGCGTACCTACCACCAGTCCCTTCTCTAGGGCGGTGGGAGGCTATACTGGACAGCTCAGACCCGTTGACACAAGTCCGGGCCGCTGAGTGGGCTCACAAGATCGCCGAGAACCACGGGCTCGAGGCCATCTAGTATAGCGCCCACATAGGGCTCAATGCTGACAATAAATGTTTTCCAATCCAAACGCAATCTTGTCTTGCCAAACGCAATCGTTTTGGCGGTAGGCAGAAGGGTCCGAAAGACCTCAACATGACGTTTTTAAAACCTTGCTCGGTTCAATTACCTAAAATAAATTAGGCCCTGACTCTACTGAACTGTTGATGAACGGGCTATCTGTGCGCTACGACTTAGATAACCTTGGCTAAGTGCGAAAAATGAGTCACAAAATATTTTCACGTTTTAACACCAGATGGCGCCACTGCGGCCAGCGCTCTCGTAGCGTTGGGAGAGCAGAAAGTTGGGCTAGTTGGTTGAAATGCATACTGAAGAAGTTGGCGCGGAAAAACGAGGACAAGCGAGACAAACGCCCGTCTTTGTTTGTCTCGCTTGTCCTCGTTTTTCCGCGCCAACTTCTTTCGTAGCGTTGGGTTTGGCATACGATAAACTAAATGTGCTCATGCGATTTCCAGTGCAACCTCCCGCTAAATGCTTGCGTATAACGTACGTAAGCGCTCATACGCTATACTAAAAGTCTCTAATGGCCGCGCGCAACGTTCGGCCTGGCGCAGGGCAACCCACCTGTGCCGGCGTGGTAGACGTGTGGGCCGCGACCGGCCGTTCCCCTTCCCCTCCCCCACCAAGAATTTGCACGCCCCTGCACGATTACTGCAATCATGCGCGGCGCAACATCCCGCATTTATTTCCATATTATTTATTTGTACATAGTGTATATTACCGCATACCCCTATCCTTTCTCACTGTCGCTCTCCCCTTCTTTCCCTCTCTCTGTCATCTCCCTTTCCTTTTATTCCCGGTAGTCGCAGCTCAGGTGTTTCAAGCCTGGACTCCCTGTGCGCGGAAGAGCGAGCGACGCTAGAAGGCGGCACGGCGACGCTCGTTCCGTCGCTTGTGGGCAATCTCCATGCAAGCGAAGGCGGCAGGCGACGCGAACCCGCGACGTGCGCAGCGGACTCCGTTCTTTGCGCACTCAAGCTTAGAAACACGCCCGTAACCTTTTCTCTTGCTTAAAATTTTGTGAGTGTGCCTCATAGTCAGGGCCAAAGGAATATTTCCTCTACGGCAGCGGTGTAGCGGCAGTGGAGATAACCAACGGCGTGCTTGCAGAGACGAAGTCACACGGGGGAGGTGTGCTTTCGTTCGGTGCCTGTGCACTCCGGCTTAGTAAAAACACTCCCATAAACTGTCACCGCAATCTGACTGTACGTGAGAAAACTATAATATTCCAGTGAGAATGCGCGCCGCGAGTGTTTCTGCACAGTTGGAGCGCAGCGGCACGGCGGATCTAGCGCCGGTACCCGCGGCTCGACACGCATGCAGTACTCCCGCTCGCGTAGCCCGCTCCAAATGCTGTTAGCCCTCCGCACCCAACAAGTAGATTGTTCCCTTGAGAAACCGTGGACAAACCGAAAGCGGCTTTGTGGGGCTCTGATTGGCCAGTCGCGCGGGGGACTTCCAGGCGACGACCGGAATTTTCTGTGGGTGCAGATCCGAGCAACGCGGCAAGCGACACATGCATTTTGCTTCGCGCGACGGCGTCGCTCGTCGCTTGCCGCCGGCGCCTTCGCGTGAGTTTTCGCGTACATGGAGTCGAGGCTTCAGGTTCCGATGGAAGATGCCGCGGCTAGCGTCATCTTTTCCTTCCATTGTTATTTTATTAATAAATATCCACTAACAGCAACACGGGCGCCTTTTGCGTTTCGCCTCCATCGAAGCGCAGCCGCCGCTATCAGGTTCGAACCCGAGTACTCCAGCTCAGTAGCCGAGCGCCCTAGCCACTCAGCCACCGCGAGGGGTCAAGCGCCGGCTGTGCAAGAAATCCTTTAGTGCTCCGTTCTTTATGCTTATGAGCCTGAAGCCCTCAAGCACCTGAAGTATTAAACGGATCTACACGGGTCTGTTTGGTTGCTTTCTGCTCGCCGGTTCATTCCGCTGCTCCAAGCATTTTGCGCCTTGTAATGAACGAAGGTGAAGCCGGGGCTGCAACGTGTCCAAAGAAACGCAGTGGCGTGTGGGCTTTTTACGAACGTGTGGACGCGGGCTCGTCCAAATGCGTCCTTTGTGGGGAGATTCTCAAAACGCCAGCTAACACAACGACACCTTTGATAGACTGCCTCAGGCGGTATCCACAACTGGCATCGCTGTTTCGATCACCGTAAAACGATGCCCGAAAAGTGCTCGCACGCGCGAGTACAATATGCGCGAACAGCCCTCACACAGTGCTCTCGGTGACAGAGAAGGTACACATAGTTTTTTTTTTTTTAATCAAGTCAGAGCAAGGGTGTTGCTAAGCGCGTTCCATCCTTTCCGAAGGTTGCCCGCAGCGCGGCCCCTGAAGGTGGAACAGCTCGCGGCGCTGGCCTGTCTGCCGCCGTGTCAGCGCACGCGGGCGCCGCTCTTTTGACGTTGGGCCGCCAGTGAAAGGCCCCTGCGCACCTGTGGCCGGCCCCGAGGCAGCAGCAGACAGGTGACTCTGAAGCGGCGGCGGCCACAGGTGCACGACCTCCTCCCCGCTTCCAGGAAGACCGCCCCGGCTCCTTTTCCCGGCCCAGGCGCCCCGCGAGCGCACACAGTACGCCCCCCGCGCATCCCTCACCACCTCCCCGTCGATGGCGCCGCACGAGCACTGCCGCCTCCTCTGCCGCCCCGACAGGGAAGAAAGAAACGAGTAGTACCTACCCCCCGCCCCGCACAGCCCCGCCACAAGTGTTCGCGAACGAGATGCCGGCCTTCCGTTCATTGCAGCGTCCGCAAGAGGAAGGAGAGCGCACGGCGACCTCCAAGGAGCTGGAAAAATAAATAGGCGCGCATCGGAAAGGCTTTACAACACATTGCTGCCGCGTCTTTCATTGAGGCCAGCAGCGAATCCTCGGTAAGCGCCACGTCGTCTCAAAACATTTGCAGCGGGGCGACACAACAGTTACCTCGTTGAAAGCGCGGTATATCAAAACGGAAACAGTGTACAATGTGCGCCCGTTCTCGCCGCCGCCGAGTGACGAGCCCTAACGGTTCCGCTCGGCTGGTTGCGAGACGCCTCCGATAGCACGGCTCCCGGCCGAAGGTTGGCAAGGTGACGCGCAGTGCTCGGCTTTGGCCCGTGTTTACGAGGTCTGCGAACAGCAGAGCGTTAAAAGGGGCCAAATTTGTCCCCAGAGGCTGCGCCTCGTCCGTCTCCGGCGGGTCGGCCGCTAGGTGCAGCCGGTACAACGTCCCCCCCCCCCCCCCCCCCCCCCCCCCCCCCCCGCGCTCTCTGTTCGCCAGCGTAATTTATCGCCGCCAGCGGGCGGGAGGCCCGCGACCGCAGACGCCGCCGAGGCGGCTTGGGGAGGGGGCATCTCGATCCGGTCCGCGAACAGGTGTCGGCCGCGGACGCCGCCGAGGAATGCCGCACGGGGAGACCCGCATTCCTGGCGCCCCTCGGCGCGGGGAGCAGCCCCCCCCTCCCGTCTCGTGCAGCCACCAGGAAATTGGGCCGCCCTTTCGGCTGCGCTCTGGGACGAGGACCCCGACCTGAGGGCCCACTTAACCCAGGGCCCTGTGCTCATCAGTTGCCGGTGCTCTCCGGAGAAGAGGACCTCCTGCTGTCTGCATCACCGCTCGAAGGCCAATCCTGGATGTATTTTTTCCTACGCACGCGCTCCGTTCTTGCTATTCACTTCTGAGCGAATTCTGAAGAGGGGATTAGTGGTCTCAGGTACTGCGTTATCGTTCCATTAATTTTATAAGTCGTACTCCCCTCGCGTGCACTGAGAAGGATGGCGTTCATCTTCGACTATGCAGCTGTGGGTAGAGAGAAATAAATGACGGACGGGGATTTACCGTGGTTAGACCAAACGCGAAGTAGATGCGCTAGAACGCCGGTTTTCACTTTGGTTTCGGTGTTTAGGTTTCACTGAAGGAGACAGTTAAGCTCCGCCTTATGGGTATGACGCGATAACGATAATGGGATACGCGGAACTGATCATTCTCTACTTTACATTTTTAGATCACTCGGATTCCCCATACCACTCCTGGCGCAGTGGTTGCGCAATGGTGCCCTGTACTGCCACCTGTGTGGGTGTTGTGACACCCGGGTTGCCCTTCCCGAGCAACCGCTCGTGACCAATCATTAATTTGATGCCACCTGCCACGGTGGGCAGGTTGTGATGACGTCAGACAGCGGCGAAATCGACGAGTGGGGGCCTTAGTGCTAGTGCACTGAAACTTTATCCGGAACTCAGCCCTCAGGCACAATGGCACTTGCAAAATTGGGCGGAAGGTTGAGGGAACTCAAAAATCCTTTACCCGTTGGGTCCGTTTGTGCTTAATTTTTCCATCGTCAAACAGTGCACAGAAAAAAAACACCAGGACACTAATAAAGAACGACACAGACAAGAGCTCTTGCGTTCTTGGCGTGTTGTTCTTTCTTAGTATCCTGGTGATCCTTTCCCCGCTTTCATTTCGACAAGGTGTCTTTATGTGTCATCTGCCCATATATGCCGTTCACTGTTATCATCAAACTGTCAAGATTATGCGTCTCCTCTACGAATGCAACACAGCGCTAACCACTCCCCACCCCTCACTGATTCCTGGAGCACCTGGTTGCTTCCGACCCCTATCGGGTTACTGCGAGCCATATCAGTTCACACAATCCACGCAACGCAACCTTTATTCGGCGTGCTATTACATGAGCAGGTATGCCGCGAAAAGAAGAAAAGCAGTGCTCGAATTCGAGTACCACTGCCATCTCTGTATGGGCCCTTTGCTCATGAGTTATTGCACGGTACCGCTTCAGCGGCTAACCTAAACTGGAGACGGCGCGGAAGTTGTTGCCATCATTTGTTACCTGTACTTGAAAGGAAACGGTAACTATTTTTCACCATTTGTGGCTAAGTGCTCCATCACATTTTCGTGACAAAGGGCTAAAGTAAATGTGGCAAGCATTTTACTGAAACCGAAGAAGAGAACCGCAAATGATCGTCGGCGCTTGTAATATCGTGCCCTAGATGGCACTCACGCTTGCCAGAACAAGAAAAAGTGAAGCTGCGACGCGCTCTGAGCGACTTTTGCAGAGTGAATCGAACAGTTAATTTCAGCAACTCATGTTCGAGCGCGTTTCGGGGCGAGATAACATGATTTGGGTGCAGTCAAGTAATTCTTGGAGTCCCGTGGAGATTAAATCGCTGATGAGGCAGCAATCTTGTTATGCTTTTGGTCAGCTCACCGCAACGCTTTATACCCACTTCTCACGCCAAAAAGGGATGGCGCATATGGCTCCTTCACGTTTTGAAGCTTATTGTACTCAGGCTCCCATACTTCACTTCCACATGGTACCTATTACGCCTTTGTTTCGCCACATAGATACCCCACAGCGCGGTAGATACTGATGAGTTGATTGAGGGTGTGCAGCTCGCCCTCACTTATTTAATAGGATCGTGCCAGTTTATCTAAGAATAGGCGAGAACAGATACCTCTTGTGTCGTAAGCGTGTGTTACAAACCATCGTCAATTCTGGCTGCAGGTGTCAGCATTCATTGCATTAAAATCATTTTTTTCAACTTGCCCCCCCCCCCCTCTCTCCTCACTTTTGTCTTTGTTGCGTGTAACTTCAGTGGTAACTTTGTGTGTGTGTGCCTAATGTACCCAGTGTACTTCTCTGCTTGCGTCGCAGACACGAAACAGCAAAAGCAGCTATCTCTCTCTAGCTGTTTTTGTTTTGTATTTTGAATTCTGAGCGCGTCGAGAAAAAGGGCCGTCTCTCAACGCAATACGAAAATGTTCTGTACCAGTGCGCTCACTCTCCCGGGCCTTGCTATTCTCCTTCCCGTCTCACCTGCAAACAGCGGCAGGACAGCTTCGTTTTGTTTTTCATTCTCACTTCTGCTTGTTTTTTTTTTGTGTGTGCGGTTTACCATTCCAAGACGGCCCCTATTTCTCCAGCTCTTCCTTTTATTTCTCTGCCCAGTAGCATACCTAGGTGAAGAAACTGCGACTAAATTCTGCACTTAAAGGGGCTGCGAAACACCGCTTGAACGGATGCCGGTTACACTTCAGATGGGTTCTTTATGTCGCACAGATGCTGACTCAAAAAGAATTACGAGAATCGATGCATAGGAACGGGAGTTATTCAATGGAGAAATTTCAAAATACAAGCAAACGAAATGCTGCCCTCAACTCTATTTTCGCGCAGCTTCTCATTCCCATTTCACTCTCCCAATGACGACACACTGTGCGACCATTCAAAACAGCCTATCTTAGCACGTGGCGGAAGTTTACACTCCATGGTTGCCTGTTCTCTGTAACTCGTTCATGCCAAGGCTGGCGGCAACCGTTTGCATGGTTACAACAACCATGTGAACGCCCAGCTGACCCAGCGATGCTTCATCGTCACCTCGACGGCGCAGAAGGGAACACTGATCAGTGACGTTCCCCTTAATTATGGATCCCACCTCGAGCGCGAGATACTACGACGGTGTGACAGCCTGCGCAGGATATCAGACACATTTAGCATAGCGCGTACCGCTGCTGCTTACAGCCAACCATCGCCGCTAGCGCGCTGGTTGGTCACGGCGAGCAAGGAGCGCGCGCTGTTGACGAGAACGTGGCGCCATCTGGCGCCCGCCCGCCCGGTGATCCTCCAAAAGCTGACGATGCGCACTGTCTAATAATAATTGGTTTTTGGGGAAAGGAAATGGTGCAGTATCTGTCTCATATATCGTTGGACACCTGAACCGCGCCGTAAGGGAAGGGATAAAGGAGGGAGTGAAAGAAGAAAGGATGAGAGAGGTGCCGTAGTGGAGGGCTCCGGAATAATTTCGACCACCTGGGGATCTTTAACGTGCACTGACATCGCACAGCACACGGGCGCCTTAGCGTTTTTCCTCCATAAAAACGCAGCCGCCGCGGTCGTGTTCGAACCCGGGAACTGCTAAATGTGAACTGAACGCATCATTCCTTGGGACCAAAACAAACGCTTAGCGAGTGCAATGGCTCGATCGGATCAACTCCGCAAGAGCCGCTCTCAGATACATAGAGAGTAGCCATAAGTGTTTAGTGCTAGATCGTAGGGGATGTTTACAGAGAGGCGTGAAGTCGTTCGATGCAAAAAGTAGCCAGTGCCTCTGGTGGCGTGTTTTTGTTTTACTTGAATTACAGTGCTTTTATCTAGGGCAAACAAGCAGGTTTTGGTAATGTAATATAAAAGACAAAAACTTGACAAAACGTATCTCTAGTTATTAACACAATTTGCAGTATATTTACTCTTTGTCCAATCATAAAGTTCGCCCTCTGTGGTGTCATATCCGATGCTAAAAACCGCCACTGTATGGTGACACCATCAGCGCCATGAATTTGTTTTTGCAAGCCAATTAAAATATTAAAAACAGGAGTATACGCGGTATGTCCGATGCTAATAGCATCGCTATAACTCATTCTATGCAACCAACGGT